>NW_026877041.1:0-21124 GCF_032173495.1 Musca vetustissima | reverse complement strand
AATTTTCATGTCGAAATTGTGTTAAATTTGCAGTATTAGCTTAAAGATTAGAAAATTAAGATATACGTTTCAAACTCAAATGGGTCATGTGCAATAGCTCTTATTCGTCTACTGTAACAAATGATGTATTGTGTTTATGACCTGTACCGTATGTGTTTATGTTTATGTAAAGTAGAATAAAAAGCTTTAGAGTTAAAATAAGAGGATAATGTGCAATAGCTTCATGATCAAATGGATCATCGAATGCGTTGGGCAGAATTCTCTGATGCGAGGTCTTTTTTCTAAACAATTTTTTTAGAAAAATGCCGTATAAATTAGCTCTAAATTGTGTTGTGTCGTTCCTTAATGTAATTCCCTGTCAAACAATACACCGTGAAACCGAAATTGTTTGTAAATCCACACACTTTTCCATACCAAGCAGCTGAAAAGGCATCCTAGCACCTCATATGTTTTGTTGAATTACTTGTGTTTATTTTTTTTATGTACTTATTTACTTTGTTTTGTCATATTTAGTTATTTATTATTATATTTAGATATTTTATTATTATTGTTTTAAATTTTGACATTAATTTTTTTATTATTTATTCACAACAACCATACAGAAAACTATTATGTTGAGTGTATGTGTAATTTAATAATAATTTTGTTTTGTGTCCATTTATTTGAAGAGTACATCAAATAAAACATCTCTGGCCTTCTCAGCAGCAAACATTGGAGGAGGTCAGCCTGTATTTAAATTCCAATTGGAACAAAGGCTGTGCCACCAAGCCGAAAATATGCTACAAGAAAGCTGCAAATTCAACAGCAAACCGTAAGCCTTGTCTGCAAAGAAAAAGAAGAAGAAAATATACAAGAGTTTGAAAAAAGGAATTAACAAGGTAACAGTTGACTTCTAATTACCTATCTGTTCGGTTTTTTGTACCCAACCTACACCTGAAACCAAAAGAAAAGAAAATACAAAATAATGCATTAATATTTAAAAATTAAATTGAAAAGAAATAAGAAAAATTTTAAAGATAATATATAACGAATGAATATAGGTTAAATTAGGTTAACTGTGTTGTCCTAAGTGTGAAGTTAAGTAATGTGTAAGGAAAATGAACACCAAGCTATTTCTATGAAATTGTAGGGTTACCTTTCTATAATTGGTAGAAACCTTTTTATATTAGAGTCTTCCAAGTGAAGCAAGCAATGATAATCTAACAGAGCTCTTTTAGGAATGTATTAGTTTTGTTAAAGTGTAGCATGAATTTGGCAAAAGTCCTATCGACGTAAAGAAAGGGTAATCTATTTGTTCGTGGTTTATTGATCACAATTTAAAAATCTACTTTGGAGTTAATTTTTTAAGTTAAATAATGTTAGGTTTAATTTTGATCAATATTTTAATAAATTTGTTCTGTGTTTGAATTTAATATATACCATGTTCTGTATTGTCTAGAAAGAGGATGTAAGTTGTGAGGTAAGTGTGTGTACGGGGCTCTTTAAAAACATTTATAAAAATTCGGATCAAAGAGTCAAGGCTGGGAGGGCTATGTGTGGGTACGATTTCACCAAGTACCCTTGTCACCGGTGTATGTAGTGTTTTGTTTTTTTTTGTTTTGATATGTCAAAATTCCCTTTAATTTCGCCTCCTTGGGCTGGTGGTTACAGGGTTGGAACCGACCTGAGGCCAAAAATGCCACCCTGAGCCGGTTGGAGAGTAACAATATGGCGCCCAATTTTCTAAAACCATAAAACTTAAATCAGTGCAATAACACCCAGGCACCGAGATATAGACCAAAGATGAATTAGGTTAAAAACGCATATCGAATTTTCTTATCGTGCAAATAAAGCAACCACAATTTTCATGTCGAAATTGTGTTAAATTTGCAGTATTAGCTTAAAGATTAGAAAATTAGGATATACGTTTCAAACTCAAATGGGTCATGTGCAATAGCTCTTGTTCGTCTACTGTAACAAATGATGTATTGTGTTTATGACCTGTACCGTATGTGTTTATGTTTATGTAAAGTAGAATAAAAAGCTTTAGAGTTAAAATAAGAGGATAATGTGCAATAGCTTCATGATCAAATGGATCATCGAATGCGTTGGGCAGAATTCTCTGATGCGAGATCTTTTTTCTAAACAATTTTTTTAGAAAAATGCCGTATAAATTAGCTCTAAATTGTGTTGTGTCGTTCCTTAATGTAATTCCCTGTCAAACAATACACCGTGAAACCGAAAGGACACTAATTTTAAATTTTGAAAAATAAATTATTTAAATATTTTTGTTTGTTTGTAAATCCACACACTTTTCCATACCAAGCAGCTGAAAAGGCATCCTAGCACCTCATATGTTATAATTTTGTTTTGTGTCCATTTATTTGAAGAGTACATCAAATAAAACATCTCTGGCCTTCTCAGCAGCAAACATTGGAGGAGGTCAGCCTGTATTTAAATTCCAATTGGAACAAAGGCTGTGCCACCAAGCCGGAAATATGCTACAAGAAAGCTGCAAATTCAACAGCAAACCGTAAGCCTTGTCTGCAAAGAAAAAGAAGAAGAAAATATACAAGAGTTTGAAAAAAGGAATTAACAAGGTAACAGTTGACTTCTAATTACCTATCTGTTCGGTTTTTTGTACCTAACCTACACCTGAAACCAAAAGAAAAGAAAATACAAAATAATGCATTAATATTTAAAAATTAAATTGAAAAGAAATAAGAAAAATTTTAAAGATAATATATAACGAATGAATATAGGTTAAATTAGGTTAACTGTGTTGTCCTAAGTGTGAAGTTAAGTAATGTGTAAGGAAAATGAACACCAAGCTATTTCTATGAAATTGTAGGGTTAACTTTCTATAATTGGTAGAAACCTTTTTATATTAGAGTCTTCCAAGTGAAGCAAGCAATGATAATCTAACAGAGCTCTTTTAGGAAGGTATTAGTTTTGTTAAAGTGTAGCCTGAATTTGGCAAAAGTCCTATCGACGTAAAGAAAGGGTAATCTATTTGTTCGTGGTTTATTGATCACAATTTAAAAATCTACTTTGGAGTTAATTTTTTAAGTTAAATAATGTTAGGTTTAATTTTGATCAATATTTTAATAAATTTGTTCTGTGTTTGAATTTAATATATACCATGTTCTGTATTGTCTAGAAAGAGGATGTAAGTTGTGAGGTAAGTGTGTGTGTACGGGGCTCTTTAAAAACATTTATAAAAATTCGGATCAAAGAGTCAAGGCTGGGAGGGCTATGTGTGGGTTCGATTTCACCAAGTACCCTTGTCACCGGTGTATGTAGTGTTTGTTATGTCGTTTTGTTTCTTTGTTTTGATATGTCAAAATTCCCTTTAATTTCGCCTCCTTGGGCTGGTGGTTACAGGGTTGGAACCGACCTGAGGCCAAAAATGCCACCCTGAGCCGGTTGGAGAGTAACAATATGGCGCCCAATTTTCTAAAACCATAAAACTTAAATCAGTGCAATAACACCCAGGCACCGAGATATAGACCAAAGATGAATTAGGTTAAAAACGCATATCGAATTTTCTTATCGTGCAAATAAAGCAACCACAATTTTCATGTCGAAATTGTGTTAAATTTGCAGCATTAGCTTAAAGATTAGAAAATTAGGATATACGTTTCAAACTCAAATGGGTCATGTGCAATAGCTCTTGTTCGTCTACTGTAACAAATGATGTATTGTGTTTATGACCTGTACCGTATGTGTTTATGTTTATGTAAAGTAGAATAAAAAGCTTTAGAGTTAAAATAAGAGGATAATGTGCAATAGCTTCATGATCAAGTGGATCATAGAATGCGTTGGGCAGAATTCTCTGATGCGAGATCTTTTTTCTAAACAATTTTTTTAGAAAAATGCCGTATAAATTAGCTCTAAATTGTGTTGTGTCGTTCCTTAATGTAATTCCCTGTCAATCAATACACCGTGACAACCGAAAGGGCACTAATTTTAAATTTTGAAAAATAAATTATTTAAATATTTTTTTTTTTGCTTGTAAATCCACACACTTTTCCATACCAAGCAGCTGAAAAGACATCCTAGCACCTCATATGTTTTGTTCAATCACTTGTGTTTATTTTTTTATGTACTTATTTACTTTGTTTTGTCATATTTAGTTATTTATTATTATATTTAGATATTTTATTATTATTGTTTTAAATTTTGACATTAATTTTTTTATTATTTATTCACAACAACGCAATATATTCAATTTTTTCTGACCTACGATTCGCTTTCAAATGAGTGAATACACTGCAGTCAAAAGGTATAGTAAAATAAATAGAGTGTTAGCATTTGATAGTAGTAGGATCCTAGTCCAAACTCCCAAACCAAAAAATAAGAAGAAAAGTATAGAAGAAGCCATGGAGAATGGGGATACCACAATTAGGGATTTGTCTGGTACAATTAATGCCCACAATCCAAGACCCAGTGCAGACAAATAGACCGCACCCGCCGACTAACCTTAGACCTCAGCATCCATCCGCTCAAGAAAATAATAACAATGTTCCCCGCCGAAACAGCAGTAACGGAAATGGTCAGGGTATAAAAGTAGAGCGATTTGGGTTAAATTTCTCTGGGAGACCAAACACGTTATCGGTGGAAGATTTTATTTATAGATTAGAGTATTTCCAAAAGCATTACCAGTTGCAATGGCACGAAATTTTAAACGAGTTCCATATCTTGGTATCAGGGCCTGCTTATGAGTGGTTCTGGCTTCATAAAAGGAATAATAATATGTCAGACTGGGAATCATTAACATATGGCCTTACTGAAAGATTCAAAACCAGAAGGACGTGAGAGATTTGTTGGAAGGAAAACAGATGCCTGGTGAATCCATAGATGCTTTCTTCCACGACATCAATCTTATCCGGTCCAAGCTGGAAAAGCCTGTTTCCGAGTATGAAATGTTCTCGTTAGTGAAGAAAAATCTTTGTAAAAATCTCTCCAGCATAGTCTACGCCATGCCTGTGTCTTCAGTGGAACAATTAAGACTAGAGTGCTTGGAGATCGAAAAACATTTTTCCGACGTGACCAAATAGTACCACAGCTTCCTCCACCCCCCAAATACACCAATTCGAGTCAATGCCCTACAAGAGGAAGAAGAGGAAATAATGAATTATGACCGATTTGTACAACCAGAGGAAATTGTGGATGTATCCGCTATAAACCTCCCAATGTTATGTTGGAATTGTCAAAATCCAGGGCACGGATTTAGGGACTTCCATCCACCCAAAGGAATTTTTTCTGTTTTAAATGTGGAAAACAGAACACAATCACCCCCAAATGTTCGAATTGTGCCTCGGGAAACGTGCGGAAGAGCGTGGTTGCTGCGGGAAACCATCGTTCCTCAGAACCACGCCCAATAGGGAAATAAAAAGCAAAAGAAAATCTTATGTGAAGCATTTGGACGTTGTCAGGATATGAAAGATCCAAGGCCTTATGTAACAATTAAGATTGAGGGAATAGAAGTCAGGGGGCTGTTGGATTCAGAGGCAACTGTAAGCCTTTTAGGGTAAAAATTGCAGAGAAATTGTAGGGGAATTAAATTTAGATATTGTACCCTACACTTCAAACATAAGTACCGCGTCAGGACAAAAGTTCAGAATTTTAGGACAGGTTAAGGTAAACGTGGGATATGAAGGTACTATTAAGGAAATTAATTTATATTTATGCCCAGATCTACAACAAGATTTATATCTCGGAGTAGATTTCTGGAAAATATTTTCAATACCCTAAATATTTTTCCAACCGAGGAAATAGACGTAGACCTTGAAATAAAAATCCATGGAAATTCCATAAATAAAGATAAGAAGATGCATGATTTGACTGAAGAGCAAGAGAAAAAACTAGCTTAATTTGTAAAAAAGTTTCCGACATTCGAAGAAAAGGGATTGGGTTGCACTAAGTTGGAGAAACCTGCTATAAAGTTAATAGATGGCTCAAATCCTGTGAAAGATAGACATTATCCTTTATAGCCCGCCGTTCAAGACATCGTATACCAGGAGATCGACAACATGCTCGCTCTGAATGTGATTGAAGAGAGTGATTCTCCTTGGAGCAACAGGACGACAGTTGTTAGAAAACCAGGAAAGAACAGATTTTGTCTATATGCGCGAAAATTAAATGCATTGACTGTAAAGGGTGCATATAGTATACAGAATATAGATGGAATACTAAGCAGAATTGATCAAGCGCATTATATAAGCAGCGTCGACCTGAAATATGCATTCTGGCAAATCGAGCTAGAGAAGGATGCCAAACCATATACTGCATTTACAGTACCAGGTCGACCGCTTTATCAATTCCGCGTAATGCCTTTTGGTCTTTGTAACGCGGTGCAACGATTATGCCGCTTAATGGACAAGGTTATACCTGGTTATACCTTTTGATTATTGCCGACATTGATAAAGTAAGTGCCATACAAAAGATACCGGTACCGAAAAGTCCAAGAGAAGTAAGAAGCTTTTTGGGAACCGCCGGATGGTATCGACGGTTCATCATCACTTTAAAGAAAGGACAAAAGTTCACGATAACACCTGCGGCAATGGAATCCTTTAATGCTCTGAAGAAAGCTTTAACGTCAGCACCAGTACTCCGACACCCGAATTTCCAACGCGAATTTTTTATCCAATGTAATGCATCGGAATATGGAATTGGTGCAGTTTTATTTCAGAGAGATAGCGACGGAGGAGGAAATCCAATTGCATTTTATTCACAAAAATTCAATTCTTGCCAACGAAACTATTCCGTAACGGAGAAAGAATGTTTAGCTGCAGTGTTAGCCGTAAAGAGATTCCGACCTTACGTCGAGTTGATGAAATTCACGATAATCACAGATCACGCTAGTCTCAAATGGCTTATGTCGCTTATCTGAGTGGAAGACTAGCTCGCTGATCTCTATAGCTCCAAGTGTACGATTTCTCCATTGAGCATCGAAAAGGCTCAGAAAATATTGTAGCGGACACATTATACAGAATGCCTGTGGATTCCGACATCATAGTGGAAGAAATCGACGATGAAGTTCTGTTAGACTTTGAGACTACGGCATTCGAAAATGAAGAGTACTCAGATCTTAAAACCACTATCAACCAAAACAAAGAACGCCTGCCAGATTTAAAAGTCGATGGGAATAAAATCTTCATAAGAACGACGCATGCTGATCTCGATACGGAATATGAATGGAAACTATGGATACCGCAAGAGATAACATGCGCCTTGATAGAAAAAGCGCACAACTATAACGAAACAGTTCACGATGGTACAGCAAAAACCTTAAATCGTTTAAATCGTTTAAATTGGCCGAAAATGACGTCGCAACTAAGACAATATGTTAAAAGTTGCCAAGTCTGCAAGGAAACAAAACCATCAAATCAAAATATGCGACCTACAATTGGCAATGAAGTAATTGCCGACAGACCATTTCAGAAATTATATATAGACTTCCTCGGTAAATATCCTAGATCGAGAAAAGGAAACGCCTATATTTTTATTGTAATGGATCATTTCACAAAATTCATATTCCTGCACGCTATGAAAGAAGCTACGTCACAAAACGTTATTAATTTCCTGGAAAAACAAATTTTTCATACATTCGGTGTTCCGGAGGTAATACATTGTGATAATGGGAAACAATTCGTATCGAAATCGTTCGAAGAAATGTTAAAAAATTACAAAATAAATCACCTGACAACTGCGTTCTACTCTCCCCAATCAAATGAATCCGAGCGAGTTAACCAGTCGGTATTGGCGGCGATAAGGACATATGTTGAAAAAGATCACCGCGATTGGGATCTATATTTTTCAGAAATTGAACAGGCACTGCGAAACTCTGTACATTCTGCAACTGGTGTAAACCCTTTTTTTTGTCCACAATATGTTTATGAGCGGAACAGATTATAAAATAGCTAGAATACTACATTCATTAACAGACCATCATATTATATAACTAAAAAGAAGAGATAAGTTAGAATTAATGAGAAAAAAGATGAAACAAAACATGCACAAATCCCACCATAACAGTGCAAAACGCTATAATCAACGAGCAAGAGTGGCTAATTTTCTACCGGGGCAGGAAGTATATAGAAGGAATCACGTATTGTCCGATTTCAAAAACAACATTAATGTCAAATTTTGCAAGAAATTCAGTAAATGTAGAATCGTGAAACTGGTAGGAAACAACATGTATGAATTGGACAACCTCCAAGGAAAACCCCTCGGGAATTATCATGCCAAAGAGATTATTTTCTCAATTTTCTGGTAAGAATAAATCTGTGATATTATAATAACAATAGTGCAATGTAGGAATAACTTTTGTATCGTAAACGTCCAATTATTATCCATCTACATTGACTAATTGGGATCACGCGTATATATATTATTTTTTTTTACAAAAACCTATAAAACTATATCTCGATCTGTTTTTTTATTGCCCGGCTCTTGAGACTGCATACAGGGTGTGGGAGTTCCCCATGTTGGGCAATAATAAAATAACAATACCAAAAATTCATCGACAAGAACAAGCTAGGTAGGAATCGAAGAACTCTTGATCAATTCAGTTTTATGTACTTCATGTATTTTTCACTTTTTAATTCGCTATATTTTTTATTATTTGTTTATCGCTTTAATTCACTATTTTTCGTTTATGATCAGATATGTAAGGGCAAATGAAGAAATAGATAATGGTAAGTAATGGCAAAATAGGTAGTAAAATATAAAAGTAGATAAAACACAGTAAAATTCCTCCAATGATGAAATAGAATTTTTTCGTATGGGGATTGTTCTTTCAGAAACCAATATAAAAACACAGCCAAAATATTATCCAGGTACCAACGAATCATGTCTGTCCACATCCACGCCAAATCAGTCCAAGAGACACACAATAAGATACCAAAAATCAAGAAAAACAAGGTTCCAATTCACAAAGAGTCAACATCACGAAGTTCATACATGTTCTTTTTTAGATTTAGATATATTTTTTGTTATCTGCTTGTCCAAAATATAAAATTACACGTTGTAAGCACAAAGAAAATCCTACCCTGTCCGTCATCTGTCCGATTTAATGTAATATAAAACTCATAAAACTCACCTAATAATGGATAATCCCGTCAATATGTTGATTTTTGGCTGGTACATCAGGTGTTGACAGGTAGTTCATTTGTGGCAAATTCACAGCAAAACATATTTGTGCACCTTTTCGTAGGCAATTATGAGTTACACATTTCACGTCGCTTCTATCTATGTTGTAGGTAGACGATTTTCAGATTACACATTTACACAGCACTTTCTTGGAACATTACCATAGGTTTAAATTTTTTGTTTTCAATTTTTTCGCTTCTATCTTTGTTGTAGGTAGAAGACTTACAGATATCATATTGGGTAGTAATTCGTAAATGGCACAAATATTTTTTGGGGCTATAAATCACTTCTATTATTTCTAGGCGACAATATTATTGCCTTATAATTTGTTTGATAGCACACACACTCTTGGTACATATACCTTTTTCACCAAAATAGCCACAAACACCTCACACATACATTTTCTGGTACTGCACTGAAGGGAAGCAGGTAATCCATTGGAGTTGTTTCCCATAATAAAAGAAAATTCGGCGAAGCTGGATTATAATCCGTTCATTGTGAAGTTATCCGGAGTAAAATCCTGATGAAGATCCCCTGTAAAAAAATAAGACATTAATAAACAGAAACATAAATAGAAAACCTTAACATAATAAACAGAATAAAAAAATATTGCCTTTTAGCATGGTGAAGTAAAAATCTTCACAGAAAACACTATTAACATGTACGCCATAACAATAAGTGCTACAACAAACCCATTGAAATGTGTGTAATAACGCCAAAGGGCAGCGACGTCGACTTCACCATTTGGGTATGAAGTCAAATGCAAAAAAATTAAACGAAAAACCGTAATCGTGTGTGCGAGTGTGTGTGCATCAATATTCTGCGAAGTGTAAGAATGGTGCGGCGTCAATGAAATGCACATATGCACGCACGCAATTCCCGCACAGTTATCAGGCGTACACACACTCACACATACCTGAATGGTTGAGACACATCATTGTGGACATCCATTGAAAAGGCCCGCATTATGTTTTCCACTGAAAAGAAAAATATAAAAGCTATGGTGGATTCCACATATATGGATGGAGTTGGCGTCCCTTGGGGAATTTTCCATCACCTCGTACCTGCATCCGTACGTTTTACCATTTCTTTTTTTTCTCAGAACACGCACATTAACATTTATTAATATTAATGGTTAGCGTAGTGAAAAGTTCAAAATTCAATTGAATGTAACAGGGTGCACAATATACCAACGAAAAAAAAATTGTTAAATAAAACAGCGTATTTGGTTGCAGACGTGAACGTCTATATTATTTAATTTTATTTTTATGTTTTTGGTGTTCGTAAAAGTTGTAAGTAAAAGTATTCTGTTGAGTGTATGTGTAATTTAATAATAATTTTGCTTTGTGTCCATTTATTTGAAGAGTACATCAAGTAAAACATCTCTGGCATCCTCAGCAGCAAACATTGGAGGAGGTCAGTCTGTATTTAAATTCCAATTGGAGCAAAAGCTGTGCCACCAAGCCAAGAAAGCTGCAAATTCAACAACAAACCGTAAGCTTTGTCTGCAAAGAAAAAGAAGAAGAAAATATACAAGAGTTTGAAAAAAGGAATTAACAAGGTGTGCACCTAACCTACACCTGAAACCAAAAGAAAATAAAATACAAAATAATGTATTAATATTTAAAAATTAAATTGAAAAGAAATAAGAAAAAATTTAATGAAAAGATATAACGAATGAATATAGGTTAAATTAGGTTAAGTGTTAAGTTAAGTAATGTGTAAGGAAAATTAACACAAAGCTATTTCTATAAAATTGTAGGGTTACCTTTTTATAATTGGTAGGAACCTTTTAATATTGAGAGTCTTCCAAGTGAAGCAAGCAATGGCCATCTAACAGAGCTCTTTTAGGAAGGTATTAGTTTTGTTAAAGTGTTGCCTGAATTTGCAAAAGTCCTATCGACGTAAAGAAAGGGTAATCTATTTGTTCGTGGTTTATTGATGATAATTTAAAAATCTACTTTGGAGTTAATTTTTCAAGTTAAGTAATGCTAGGTTTAATTTTGATCAATATTTTAATAAATTTGTTCTGCGTTTGAATGTAATATAAACCATGTTATGTATTGTCTAGAAAGAGGAGATGTAAGTTGTGAGGTAAGTGTGTGTGGGTACGGGGCTCTTTAAAAACATTTATAAAAATTCGGATCAAAGAGTCAAGGCTGGGAGAGCTATGTGTGGGTACGATTTCCACCAAGTACCCTTGTCACCTGTGTATGTAGTGTTTGTTATGTCGTTTTGTTTGTTTGTTTTGATATGTCAAAATTCCCTTTAATTGTTCGCCTCCTTGGGCTGGTGTTTACAGGGTTGGAACCGACCTTAGGCCAAAAATGCCACCCTGAGCTATTTGGTCCTATTTAACCACAGTGCCGCATAAGGCGGAGAGTAACAAACTAGGATAAAGCCAATCGGTGAAGATCTTCCTAATTTTTATACCCTCCACCATAGTATGGAGGGTATATTAATTTTGTCATTCCGTTTGTAACTCCTCGAAATATTCATTTCCGACCCTATAAAGTATATATATTCATGATCAGGGTAAAATTCTAAGACGATCTAGCCATGTCCGTCCGTCTGTTGTAATCACGCTATCTTCTGCATAGGGTTGTCTTTTGTCTGCAGGCAGGTCAAGTTCGAAGATGGGATATATCGGTCCACGTTTAGGCATAGCTCCCATATAAGGGTACCCGGCAAATTTCGGTATTTTAGGGTTCTTGAGCGCCTTTTTCAGCCGAATTCGCTGAAATTTGGTACATTGGGTTCTTATTGGATACTAAATGTCTCCACAAAAAATTATAAGTATAGGTCCATATTTTCTGGTAGCCCCCATATAACGGAACCTCCTAATTTTCAGTATTTTGGGGGTTTTGGTCGTATTTTTCCGCCGAATTGGCTGTAATTTAGTGTTTTGAGTTCTTAATAGGTACCAAACCTCTCTAAACAAAATTATGTATATAGGTAAATTTTTTCGGGTAGCCCCCATATAAGGGTACCCCCCAATTTTCGGTATTTTGGGGTTCTTGAGCACGTTTTTCGCTGAACTTTGCTACATTGGGTTCTTATTGGGTCCTTAATGTCTCCACAAAAAATTATAAATATAGGTCCACTTTTTCTGGTAGCCCCTATATAATAGTACCTCCCAATTTTTAGAATTTTGGGGGTTTTGATCGTATTTTTCCGCCGAATTAGCTGTAATTTAGTATTTTGAGTTCTTAATAGGTACCAAATCTCTCTACCAAAAATTATTAATATTCGCCCCCTTTTTGGGGTAGTCCCCATATAACCCCCTTTTTTATATTAATATAGTTATCTGATATGTTCCGGGTTTTGAGTTTGGTTCTAAGACTCTAGTGTAATCATTTCACCTGCAGAGGATAGCGAGGTAAAAAAATAGAACGTAAGGTTCGATAATGAACTATAGTCGCATTTAGACCTAGCCTCTGTGGAGGTTTCAGAAGGAGTGGACCGATATTCCCCATCTTCGAATTTGAATTATCAATTAAAAATTTCTGAAATTTGTATTATGGTTTACATAATCCGATTTTAGACATGTCGGTATAGGTCCACTTTTTGGTATGTTTCCTTTATTTTCATTTCTAGTACCTGTCAGTATATCTATGGTGGAGGGTATACAAAGTTCGGCCCGGCCGAACTTAACGCTTTTTCACTTGTTAAACTTAGTTTGTGGTCAAAAATAGGCGATTTTCCAACAAAAATTCAAAGTTAATTGTTGTGTGAAGAGCCACACATGTACACCGTTGGAATTTTCGGATTCCGATGTTCCAGTGAGGAGTTATCATGCCAGCCATCAAAAATAAGGACTTTTCTTTGATCATAAAAAACAACAATAAGACAAAAATTTTTTTGTAACTTATTTTTCTTTCTTTTTAAATCTTAAATGAAAATAAGCTGAAAATACAAAATCAATCAGCCACACAGTGTACACAACAATCAACTCTATAAAATGAAAACTTAAGAAATACGATGATCAATTCCATTGATATTCAACTATATAATACAGAATGTATAATGGCACTAATATTTATTATTCAGGAATTTGGGATTTCACAATGTTGAGTAGTTTAAAGTAAATGACGCTAAAACCGCCATTTTTTATGTCAAATGAACAAATATTGTGGTTTTTATGAAAAAAAGGCGCGATCTTCAAATGTGTTGCTTTATTATCCAGTAAAAATTAATTAGTGACATCTGTTGGGTAAAAATGTATAGTTCGCAAAGGTACTAGTTCAGATGAACGATCAGTTGAAAGAGCAACTGAACTAGTTCGGTCATAGTCTTTCTTTATTCTTCATCATGGTATAATTATAAAAGGTAACAGCCTTACCTAAAATTCAACTACCTCGTTCGACGTTTTTCACCACAACAGTACATGTATTTATATGAATGTTACCGAAATACGTCGACGTACAAAATTTTAAAGTTGAAAAAATTCAACTATGACAGAACGTAGTTTTGTTTTTTCTTTTGTTGAAAAAAGAAACAAAACATAAAGGAATATAATTTTTCAATAAGAATGTGAAATATTTGAACACATTTTATAATTTCTTAATTTTATTTCGCGATTTTGTTTAGTTTGCTAAGAGAAATGAATTCGACGTATTTGGGTAATACTGCCGTACAAATCATTTTGCCATAGTGGTGAAGCTGGATATTTTTGTACGCTTCGTTGAATTGTAGGTAACGTTGTAACAGCAAAACCCAGCTGATTTGATTCCAACGTAATACTAGTGTTAATATGACAAATTGTGTTTTTAAAAATCACCCAACAGGAAAATTGGGTACGCATACCATTCAGAATTGTTCTTTATTAAAAGTCCTCCCGTATTCACTTTACTCAATCTGCCTGCTGGGAATGTTTGAGAATGCAAATCTTTCTTCATGAAAAAACTCGAAATTTCCAGTATTTTCATATGTGTTACACATATAAGTGGCAATGGATTAATAAGAGGAAAGATGTGGAAGCGATAGAAATTTAAATTTGATAGATATTTTAAAATTTAAGTTTCAGGATTCCAAAATATTACATTTGTTTGTTTAAATTTTTCTGTCAAATTCCTAGTGTCAACGGTTCTAAGACTCTAGTGTAATCATTTCACCTGCAGAGGATAGCGAGGTAAAAAAATAGAACGTAAGGTTCGATAATGAACTATAGTCGCATTTAGACCTAGCCTCTGTGGAGGTTTCAGAAGGAGTGGACCGATATTCCCCATCTTCGAATTTGAATTATCAATTAAAAATTTCTGAAATTTGTATTATGGTTTACATAATCCGATTTTAGACATGTCGGTATAGGTCCACTTTTTGGTATGTTTCCTTTATTTTCATTTCTAGTACCTGTCAGTATATCTATGGTGGAGGGTATACAAAGTTCGGCCCGGCCGAACTTAACGCTTTTTCACTTGTTAAACTTAGTTTGTGGTCAAAAATAGGCGATTTTCCAACAAAAATTCAAAGTTAATTGTTGTGTGAAGAGCCACACATGTACACCGTTGGAATTTTCGGATTCCGATGTTCCAGTGAGGAGTTATCATGCCAGCCATCAAAAATAAGGACTTTTCTTTGATCATAAAAAACAACAATAAGACAAAAATTTTTTTGTAACTTATTTTTCTTTCTTTTTAAATCTTAAATGAAAATAAGCTGAAAATACAAAATCAATCAGCCACACAGTGTACACAACAATCAACTCTATAAAATGAAAACTTAAGAAATACGATGATCAATTCCATTGATATTATTCAACTATATAATACAGAATGTATAATGGCACTAATATTTATTATTCAGGAATTTGGGATTTCACAATGTTGAGTAGTTTAAAGTAAATGACGCTAAAACCGCCATTTTTTATGTCAAATGAACAAATATTGTGGTTTTTATGAAAAAAAGGCGCGATCTTCAAATGTGTTGCTTTATTATCCAGTAAAAATTAATTAGTGACATCTGTTGGGTAAAAATGTATAGTTCGCAAAGGTACTAGTTCAGATGAACGATCAGTTGAAAGAGCAACTGAACTAGTTCGGTCATAGTCTTTCTTTATTCTTCATCATGGTATAATTATAAAAGGTAACAGCCTTACCTAAAATTCAACTACCTCGTTCGACGTTTTTCACCACAACAGTACATGTATTTATATGAATGTTACCGAAATACGTCGACGTACAAAATTTTAAAGTTGAAAAAATTCAACTATGACAGAACGTAGTTTTGTTTTTTCTTTTGTTGAAAAAAGAAACAAAACATAAAGGAATATAATTTTTCAATAAGAATGTGAAATATTTGAACACATTTTATAATTTCTTAATTTTATTTCGCGATTTTGTTTAGTTTGCTAAGAGAAATGAATTCGACGTATTTGGGTAATACTGCCGTACAAATCATTTTGCCATAGTGGTGAAGCTGGATATTTTTGTACGCTTCGTTGAATTGTAGGTAACGTTGTAACAGCAAAACCCAGCTGATTTGATTCCAACGTAATACTAGTGTTAATATGACAAATTGTGTTTTTAAAAATCACCCAACAGGAAAATTGGGTACGCATACCATTCAGAATTGTTCTTTATTAAAAGTCCTCCCGTATTCACTTTACTCAATCTGCCTGCTGGGAATGTTTGAGAATGCAAATCTTTCTTCATGAAAAAACTCGAAATTTCCAGTATTTTCATATGTGTTACACATATAAGTGGCAATGGATTAATAAGAGGAAAGATGTGGAAGCGATAGAAATTTAAATTTGATAGATATTTTAAAATTTAAGTTTCAGGATTCCAAAATATTACATTTGTTTGTTTAAATTTTTCTGTCAAATTCCTAGTGTCAACGGAATTTGTTACTTACAACAACAAATTTCCATGTGGTTGTTGTATCGTTTGTTGTACAACAACACTCGCTGTTACCTTATATTGTTATACCATGATTCTTCATATATTATTTACCAGCTGTTTAACGTTTACACCATTCGTTTGTTCAGCTACAAACATCTGTTAATGTTAAGTGAATATGTATATATTTATTGCTTATTGTGAATAAAGTTTTAAAATAAAATGATTAAATTAGATTTTTTTTAATTTCTTAAAAAATAGCTTAATGGAATACATGTATCAATCATTAATCTCTCTCACACATGTTTACGTACAGACATTCTTCAAAGACATAAAAGTATACAGATACGACAATCGACGCGTAAGCAATTTCCAATAGATGGCTTTTCCTCTGTTGTTATGATATCGTGTCTTTACGGTTTCTATGTCTTTGATTCTTTGTGTTGTAGGATTTTGTAGGTTGAATCTTGTTTAGTTGTTTAGTGTTTTTACACGATATGTATTTTACATATGTGCTGTCACTTATTTCATCCATATGTAATTCCTTATGTGTGTCAAAATTAGCATCGTACACAAAACATTTATTTTTTGTGTTCAAATTGGCATATGTACTTTACATATGACATAACCTATAAACAAAAAAACATTTTTATTTTTTTCTTAAATCAACATCATTTTTTATTAAACACCTACAAACGAAATAATAATTTGTAATTGTTGCCTTTTCATCTTTTTCTTTGAATTGCAATTGAAATATTTTCTTCCAACAATGTATTTCATTCAAACAGCTGATTTCCTCATGTTTCACATACCCAAGGGGTGGGTAAATACGGGTAGATAACCATTTGCGGTTATATATTGAATCGGTAATACAACATCTTATAGCCTAGACAGACGACAGCCTTATACCATAGACAGACGACAGCCTTAATTTGCATTAAAAAGTTCTTAATTTGAATTAAAATTTACCCCTGACAGACGAGAGTTTCTGCATTTATGAACCAGTTTTTTGTTTCAAAACTATTGTTTGTCTGTGTGTAGGAAGAAAATATTGACATTTCTTTACAATACTTTTTAGGATTACATCTTTTTAAAATTGATACATGGCAGGAAGGAAAACTAACAGCTATAATGAAGATAAAACAGCTCCAAATTTGAAGAAATTTTGAATTTTGCCTTTATTTCTAATTTTTATTTTCGTAAACATAAACAAATTTGACAACAATCAATTTATTTTCTACAGCATTGCCATATTGAAATTGCTTAATTCAGTATAAATTCAGTTTGATTTTGTGCATTAACAACACATAAAAATGAGGATAATGTACAAGTTAATTTGAATTAAGGCTGTTAATGCAAATTAAGGCTGTCGTCTGTCTAGGCTATTAATTTGCATTAACAGCTAATTTTCTACCGGGGCAGGAAGTATATAGAAGGAATCACGTATTGTCCGATTTCAAAAACAACATTAATGTCAAATTTTGCAAGAAATTCATTAAATGTAGAATCGTGAAACTGGTAGGAAACAACATGTATGAATTGGAAAACCTCCAAGGAAAACCCCTCGGGAATTATCATGCCAAAGAGATTATTTTCTCAATTTTCTGGTAAGAATAAATCTGTGATATTATAATAACAATAGTGCAATGTAGGAATAACTTTTGTATCGTAAACGTCCAATTATTATCCATCTACATTGACTAATTGGGATCACGCGTATAGATATTATTTTTTTTTACAAAAACCTATAAAACTATATCTCGATCTGTTTTTTTATTGCCCGGCTCTTGAGACTGCATACAGGGTGTGGGAGTTCCCCATGTTGGGCAATAATAAAATAACAATACCAAAAATTCATCGACAAGAACAAGCTAGGTAGGAATCGAAGAACTCTTGATCAATTCAGTTTTATGTACTTCATGTATTTTTCACTTTTTAATTCGCTATATTTTTTATTATTTGTTTATCGCTTTAATTCACTATTTTTCGTTTGGCAAAATAGGTAGTAAAATATAAAAGTAGATAAAACACAGTAAAATTCCTCCAATGATGAAATAGAATTTGTTCGTATGGGGATTGTTCTTTCAGAAACCAATATAAAAACACAGCCAAAATATTATCCAGGTACCAACGAATCATGTCTGTCCACATCCACGCCAAATCAGTCCAAGAGACACACAATAAGATACCAAAAATCAAGAAAAACAAGGTTCCAATTCACAAAGAGTCAACATCACGAAGTTCATACATGTTCTTTTTTTAGATTTAGATATATTTTTTGTTATCTGCTTGTCCAAAATATAAAATTACACGTTGTAAGCACAAAGAAAATCCTACCCTGTCCGTCATCTGTCCGATTTAATGTAATATAAAACTCATAAAACTCACCTAATAATGGATAATCCCGTCAATATGTTGATTTTTGGCTGGTACATCAGGTGTTGACAGGCAGTTCATTTGTGGCAAATTCACAGCAAAACATATTTGTGCACCTTTACGTAGGCAATTATGAGTTACACATTTCACGTCGCTTCTATCTATGTTGTAGGTAGACGATTTTCAGATTACACATTTACACAGCACTTTCTTGGAACATTACCATAGGTTTAAATTTTTTGTTTTCAATTTTTTCGCTTCTATCTTTGTTGTAGGTAGAAGACTTACAGATATCATATTGGGTAGTAATTCGTAAATGGCACAAATATTTTTTGGGGCTATAAATCACTTCTATTATTTCTAGGCGACAATATTATTGCCTTATAATTTGTTTGATAGCACACACACTCTTGGTACATATACCTTTTTCACCAAAATAGCCACAAACACCTCACACATACATTTTCTGGTACTGCACTGAAGGGAAGCAGGTAATCCATTGGGGTTGTTTCCCATAATAAAAGAAAATTCGGCGAAGCTGGATTATAATCCGTTCATTGTGAAGTTATCCGGAGTAAAATCCTGATGAAGATCCCCTGTAAAAAAATAAGACATTAATAAACAGAAACATAAATAGAAAACCTTAACATAATAAACAGAATAAAAAAATATTGCCTTTTAGCATGGTGAAGTAAAAATCTTCACAGAAAACACTATTAACATGTACGCCATAACAATAAGTGCTACAACAAACCCATTGAAATGTGTGTAATAACGCCAAAGGGCAGCGACGTCGACTTCACCATTTGGGTATGAAGTCAAATGCAAAAAAATTAAACGAAAAACCGTAATCGTGTGTGCGAGTGTGTGTGCATCAATATTCTGCGAAGTGTAAGAATGGTGCGGCGTCAATGAAATGCACATATGCACGCACGCAATTCCCGCACAGTTATCAGGCGTACACACACTCACACATACCTGAATGGTTGAGACACATCATTGTGGACATCCATTGAAAAGGCCCGCATTATGTTTTCCACTGAAAAGAAAAATATAAAAGCTATGGTGGATTCCACATATATGGATGGAGTTGGCGTCCCTTGGGGAATTTTCCATCACCTCGTACCTGCATCCGTACGTTTTACCATTTCTTTTTTTTCTCAGAACACGCACATTAACATTTATTAATATTAATGGTTAGCGTAGTGAAAAGTTCAAAATTCAATTGAATGTAACAGGGTGCACAATATACCAACGAAAAAAAAATTGTTAAATAAAACAGCGTATTTGGTTGCAGACGTGAACGTCTATATTATTTAATTTTATTTTTATGTTTTTGGTGTTCGTAAAAGTTGTAAGTAAAAGTATTCTGTTGAGTGTATGTGTAATTTAATAATAATTTTGCTTTGTGTCCATTTATTTGAAGAGTACATCAAGTAAAACATCTCTGGCATCCTCAGCAGCAAACATTGGAGGAGGTCAGTCTGTATTTAAATTCCAATTGGAGCAAAAGCTGTGCCACCAAGCCAAGAAAGCTGCAAATTCAACAACAAACCGTAAGCTTTGTCTGCAAAGAAAAAGAAGAAGAAAATATACAAGAGTTTGAAAAAAGGAATTAACAAGGTGTGCACCTAACCTACACCTGAAACCAAAAGAAAATAAAATACAAAATAATGTATTAATATTTAAAAATTAAATTGAAAAGAAATAAGAAAAAATTTAATGAAAAGATATAACGAATGAATATAGGTTAAATTAGGTTAAGTGTTAAGTTAAGTAATGTGTAAGGAAAATTAACACAAAGCTATTTCTATAAAATTGTAGGGTTACCTTTTTATAATTGGTAGGAACCTTTTAACATTGAGAGTCTTCCAAGTGAAGCAAGCAATGGCCATCTAACAGAGCTCTTTTAGGAAGATATTAGTTTTGTTAAAGTGTTGCCTGAATTTGCAAAAGTCCTATCGACGTAAAGAAAGGGTAATCTATTTGTTCGTGGTTTATTGATGATAATTTAAAAATCTACTTTGGAGTTAATTTTTCAAGTTAAGTAATGCTAGGTTTAATTTTGATCAATATTTTAATAAATTTGTTCTGCGTTTGAATGTAATATAAACCATGTTATGTATTGTCTAGAAAGAGGAGATGTAACTTGTGAGGTAAGTGTGTGTGGGTACGGGGCTCTTTAAAAACATTTATAAAAATTCGGATCAAAGAGTCAAGGCTGGGAGAGCTATGTGTGGGTACGATTTCCACCAAGTACCCTTGTCACCTGTGTATGTAGTGTTTGTTATGTCGTTTTGTTTGTTTGTTTTGATATGTCAAAATTCCCTTTAATTGTTCGCCTCCTTGGGCTGGTGTTTACAGGGTTGGAACCGACCTTAGGCCAAAAATGCCACCCTGAGCTATTTGGTCCTATTTAACCACAGTGCCGCATAAGGCGGAGAGTAACAAACTAGGATAAAGCCAATCGGTGAAGATCTTCCTAATTTTTATACCCTCCACCATAGTATGGAGGGTATATTAATTTTGTCATTCCGTTTGTAACTCCTCGAAATATTCATTTCCGACCCTATAAAGTATATATATTCATGATCAGGGTAAAATTCTAAGACGATCTAGCCATGTCCGTCCGTCTGTCCGTCCGTCTGTTGTAATCACGCTATCTTCTGCATAGGGTTGTCTTTTGTCTGCAGGCAGGTCAAGTTCGAAGATGGGATATATCGGTCCACGTTTAGGCATAGCTCCCATATAAGGGTACCCGGCAAATTTCGGTA
>NW_026877040.1:0-21198 GCF_032173495.1 Musca vetustissima | reverse complement strand
ATGCAACAAAGATAGCGGCAATGCAACGAAAATGAATCGCTTACCCCAATGTTAAATACTTTAATTTTCTTATCATGAAATTTCCTTTGCTTTGCCGGGTCTTTACCGGGGCCAGCGGTTGGAGCTTGAGCTCAAAGTGTGGCCAAAGTGACTTAAATGCATGGCCAAAAGTAAACATTGCAAACGAAACACTTAAAATTACGTGTTAAAAGTTTATTTCTGTTTCCTTTTAAACGTCTCCGATGGACGATATTTTTCATGAATAGCTTTATGGAAGGTGTTTGCAAAAAGTTATTCAGCCAAAGAGAAATTCGCAACACACACCGAATGTTGCAACTGGGCCATCAAGGCACCAGGTACACATACATATGTTGCCAGACATGCACAAAACGGTTACGCTCTTTTGGAAAATTTACAGTCAGGGTTGGAGGAATTTTTAAAGTCCGTCCTGGGATGGTTACTGATTTTTTTTTTAAATATACTCCTAAGAATTTTTCTCATTTGTTTGTTGTTTTTTTTTTTAATCTAGAGGAACCCCCTTATAAATAATTTGTAAAAATCTATAAATAATTTTAAAAATCTACGCCCAGGGTTGGTTCTCAAAATCTACGCTCGAGGATGGACCTAAAAAATAGTAATAAAATAAAAATCATAATCCTCTAAAATTTAATTTTCAAAAATCTACACCTAGGTCCTCCTAACATGACTTTCATAATTATAAGCATATAAAAGGTCCTAAAAATTATTTATTTTTGGTCTTGGAAATAATTTCAATATTCTTGTCAAATGCTGTTACCTCTAAAAAGTAAAATCTAGCGACGAACAACATTGCCCTAGTCCAAAAGAGAATTTTAAATTGTATGCCCATTATAAATTCCTTTTTATTCGCAACATTTTGGTACATATTTCCTGAATTTGGGCCAGCAAGAGGGTAAAACCCCAACAAAAGTAAGACCAGTAAGTAAACACAACAAGAAAAACACTCCTTTTAACCTAACATTCACTTCAGCCACAGCACCAGCCATCCAAACAAGCAACTTGGTAAAATGTAAAGCTCTTAAGTGCCGAAAACCAACCAAACAGCCAGCCAACCATTCAACATCACTTGTCCCGACATTCCCAATAACACTTTAGACCTTAAAACATTCATTATTGATGCTAAGTCAAATGGTAAAAAAATTCCCTAGGAATAAATGTTGAGTCAGTTTGGTGGTTGCAGCCAGGTTCTGGTGCAAGTCAATCGTTAATGTGATTTTGGCGAATTTGAAAGTATTTCAAATATTTTTATAGATTGTCGATATTGAAAAATTATTAAGGTGTGGATTCTTTAAAGAATATTTTTTCAAGATCCATACAAGGCTCGGATTATTTAAAGAATATTTTTTCAAGGTCCATACAAGGCGTGGATTATTTAAAGAATATTTTTTCAAGGTCCATACAAGGCGTGGATTATTTAAAGAATATTTTTTCAATACCTCAGACAAGGCGTGGATTATTTAAAGAATATTTTTTCAAGGTCCATACAAGGCGTGGATTATTTAAAGAATATTTTTTCAAGGTCCATACAAGGCGTGGATTATTTAAAGAATATTTTTTCAATACCTCAGACAAGGCGTGGATTATTTAAAGAATATTTTTTCAAGGTCCATACAAGGCGTGGATTATTTAAAGAATATTTTTTCAAGGTCCATACAAGGCGTGGATTATTTAAAGAATATTTTTTCAATACCTCAGACAAGGCGTGGATTATTTAAAGAATATTTTTTCAAGGTCCATACAAGGCGTGGATTATTTAAAGAATATTTTTTCAATACCTCAGACAAGGCGTGGATTATTTAAAGAATATTTTTTCAAGGTCCATTACAAGGCGTGGATTTTTTAAAGAATATTTTTTTCAAGGTCCATACAAGGCGTGGATTATTTAAAGAATATTTTTTCAATACCTCAGACAAGGCGTGGATTATTTAAAGAATATTTTTTCAAGGTCCATACAAGGCGTGGATTATTTAAAGAATATTTTTTTCAAGGTCCATACAAGGCGTGGATTATTTAAAGAATATTTTTTCAAAGCCCATACAAGGCGTGGATTAATAAGGAATATTTTTTCAAGTCCCATACAAGGTGTGGATTATTAAAGAATATTTTTTAAGGTCCATACAAGGCGTGGATTATTTTAAGAATATTTTTAGGACTATTTTAAGAATATTTTTTAAGACTATGAGGCGTGGATGTTTAAAGAATATTTTTAGGACTATGAGGCGTGGATTATTTAAAGAATTTTTTTGCAAGGTCCATACAAGGCGTGGATTATTTAAAGAATATTTTTTCAAGGTCCATACAAGGCGTGGATTATTTAAAGAATATTTTTTCAAGGTCCATACAAGGCGTGGATTATTTAAAGTATATTATGCATATTTTTAAATAATATTTGTTAACGACCTCTGATGGCTTTCATCTTTTAAAAAATAATTTAATCTGATCTAGTTCCATTGACCCTTAGGCTTCTTAAAAACTAGATCTTTTTTGTTCACAAAATTTCAAATTCAAAATTTCCTATTCCAAATTGTATAAAAAATGCTTAAAACCCCCTAAACATTTTAGTATGCAGCAGCGTGCATTCTTTCTAAAGAATGACAGGTGTGTGTGAGCATTTATACATTTACCACTACAGCGCCAGGCTGCTTGTCAACATTAGAGAAACGAGAATGGTTCTGTGTAGCCGCCCATCGCACCCCCATTCTGAAATGCAAAGAACCCGAAAGCGAGGAAATAAAACGAAACGAAAAAAAAAACAAAAACAAAAAAGATCTACAAAAGGTAAAACGTCACTAGCTTGCAGCAATTTATCTTGCATTCTGAGTAATTTATGTACTTTTAGAGCTTCAGCGCGACTTACTTACCGTTTAGCCAACGATATACAAACATACACCGAAGAGCACACGCACACAGCAACATAGTTTTCGGTGATACATTACATTTGTATGCATAGCAAGTAAAGCCACATGGACACACACACACACATACAAACACACAACGTGGCAAATAACACCATTCGTATATGCGCCTTACACTTGGACGCTTTGTAGCCCTGGTCGCTACTAGACCTGCTTCGAAACCATCCGCTGTAAGAAATATTAATGGTGAATATCAAACCGAACCAAATCCAGCACGGTCGGTTCAAGTGGTGGTCGTGGGAAACTGCATTGGCTAGCAGTGCATGTTTGCATGTGGCTGGCCAATGTGTTTACATGCATGCATGTGTGTGCGAGTTGTTAAAATCACACACACACACACTTTTTCCACAACACACTGGTGTGCAAAAGTGTTTGATAAAGTGATCATCATTAATATTCTGTGTTATGTTCAAAAGTTTGAACGTTATTTTTTTCTAAATGACTTAAGGAAAAAGTTTGTCTTTCTGAGGAGTTTTTTGTTGTTGTTTTTACTGGCAGAGGGATTGCCTGCTTTTGAGATATGACTGGTTTGTGAAACAATCAAAAAGATTAACTATAATCCACATCTTAAGGTGAACAATTTCTAAATGTCACTAGCCACAAGTAAAATAGACACACACCCACACAATAAGAACTCATACAAATAGTATTTTTGGAGTAGCTCAAGTGTAGGAGAGATTATTTAGGGCTTCAACTGTTATTTGTTAAGATTTTTTTTTTTTTTGAAAAAGTTTTCTGCTGGGAAAAATATGATGCCATAAACTTAAGTTAAAATAGTGTTGTTGTTTTTATCAATTATTAATACATGTTGAATTGAGAAGATATCCTTTGGCCCCAGAGAATTAACTTTTTTCTAGAAAGTTTTCTTCTGGCCCCAGATGATATTTGTTTACAAAAAATATTCTCTCCAGAGACTACTTTCCTTAAAGTCTATTTTTTCTATAGAAAAAAATGTTTTTGGTCCGAGAGGAATCTATTTTATCTAGAAAACCAGTAAGGAAAGTAGTAAAGTCGGACGGGGCCGACTATATGATACCCTTCACCACTTTGAGTATATTCAACAGATGAATCCTAACAGAAGTCGCATTTTTAAAGGACCAGTAAAATGAAATTGGAACCATAAACACGTCATTCTGCAACCGATACTAAATTGTTCATTTGGTCAGATATAGAAGCTATATCTAAATCTGAACCGATTTCAGGAAACTTAACACACATCATTCAGACCTAATTTGTTACGCTGTGCCAAATTTCGTGCAAATCGAAAGATATATAGGGACTTTGGTGCACCATTTACATTAAATCTGACGAAAGTATATGTGGGAGCTATATATAAATCTGAACCGATTTTCAGGCAACTTTACACACATCATTCTAGACCTAATTTGCTACGCTGTGCCAAATTTCGTGCTTAAATCGACTCAAAAAGTGATTCTATGCATATTCTCAAAAGGAGTCTATCTCGATTATTTTTGCATGTTACAAACATATGCACAAAAACATAATAACCTGTACCAGAAAAAAGAATTTGGTTCAAGAACCTCAAAACCTGGGGGCTACCAGAAAAAATTGACCAATATTTATAATTTATAGTGGAGAGATGTGCTACCTAATAAGAACTCTACGTACTAAATTACAGTCAATTTGGTCGAAAAATCCGATTCCCCCCAAAATACCAAAAATTTAGGGGTACCGTTATATGGGTACTACCAGAAAAACTGGACCTATATTTATAATTTTTAGTGGAGTAATTTGGTACCCAATAAGAACCCAATGTACAAAATTTCAGCGAATTCAGTTATAAAACGAGCCCAAAAACCCGAAAATACCGAAAATTGGGGGTGCCCTTATATGGGGGCTTTTCGAAAAAATGGACCTTTATTTATAATGTTTGGTAGGGAGATTTGCTACCCAATAAGTACACAAAGTACCAAATTTCAGTGAATTCGGTCGAAAAATGCGATCAAAACCCCCAAAATACCGAAAATTGGGGGTAATCTTATATGGGGGCTATCCGAAAAAATGGACCTTTATTTATAATTTTTGGTAGGGAGATTTGCTACCCAATAAGAACTCAATGTACAAAATTTCAGCGAATTCAGTTAAAAAACGTGCTCAAGAACCTCAAAATACCGAAAATTTGGGGGTACCCTTATATGGGGGCTATGCGAAAAAATGGACCGTTATTTATAATTTTTAGTAGGGAGATTTGCTACACAATAAGAACACAAAGTACCAAATTTCAGCGAATTCGGTCGGAAAATGCGATCAAAACCCCCAAAATACCGAAAATTGGGGGTAATCTTATATGGGGGCTATCCGAAAAAATGGACCTTTATTTATAATTTTTGGTAGAGAGATTTGCTACCCAATAAGAACTCAAAGTACCAAATTTCAGCGAATTCAGTTAAAAAACGCGCTCAAGAACCTCAAAATACCGAAAATGTTGGGGTACCCTTATATGGGAGCTATGCCTAAACGTGGACCGATTTTCTCCAATTTCAATAAGGTTCGTCCTTGGGCCAATTAAGTGACCTGTGCCAAATTTCATCCAAATCGGATCATAAATGCGACCTGTACTTTGTTAACAAAAATACGTGGACGGACAGACGGACGGACGGACGGACAGACGGATATGCATAAATCGACTCAGAAAGTGATTCTATGCATATTCTCAAAAGGAACCATGGGTCTATCTCGATTATTTTTGCCTGTTACAAACATATGCACAAAGACATAATACCCTGTACCACAGTGTGGTGAAGGGTATAAAAATGTTCTCTTTTTTATCGAAAAAATTTCTCTAGCCGCAGAGGACACTTTTTCTATAAAAAATACTCTAGCTATATAAAAATTCGTTCTGTCTCCACTCGAAAAAAGTGTTTTTTATAGAAAAAATTCCCAGGTCCCTAAGGAGTCTTATTTCTAAGGAAAATGTGTACTCTGGGCCAGAGGAACTTTAGAAAAAAATCCACTTTTATATAGAAAATAATTCCTCTGGCCCCAGAAAAAAGTGCCCTTTCTTTAGAAAAAATCCTCATTCCCCAGAGGATACTTTTTTCTATGAAAAAAATTCGTCTGGCCCCCACTTTTCTATATAAAGAGAAACCTCTGGCCCCAGAGCAAACTTTTTTCTATAGAAAAAAATTCGTACGGTTCCAGAAGGCACTTTTTTCTATAAAAAAATCTTGTGGCCCAGAGGACATTTTTTCTATAGAAGAAAATTCCTCTCTATAGAAAAATATTCCTTTCTACAAAAAAATCCACTAGCCCCAGAGCACACTTGTTTCTATAGAAATAATTCCTCTGGCCCCAGAGGACACTTTTTTTCTACAAACAAAAAAAACTCTTCAGGGCCTAGGGAATAAATTCTACTATAGAAAAAAAATCCACTGGCCCCAGAGTACGCTTTTTTCTACAAGGAAAAAAATCTCCTCTGGGCCTAAGGAATACATTTTATTATAGAAAAAAATCCTCTGGCCCCAGAAGACACTTTTTTTCTATAGAAAAAAATCCTCTGGCAACAGAGGATACTTTTTTCTATAGAAAAAAATCCTCTTGCCCCAGAGGACAATTTTCTATAGAAAATAAATCCTTTTGGCCCCAGAGGACACTTTTTCCTATAAAAAAATCCTCTCTATAGAAAAAATCATCAAGCCCCTGAGCACACTTGTTTCTATAGAAAAAAATCCTCTGGAAATTTTTTTCTACAAACAAAATCTCTTCTGGGCCTCGGGAATATTTTTTTTTATATAAAAATTTTTTCTGACCCTAGAAGAAACTCTTCTTATATAAAAATCTCTTCTAGTCGAAGAGAACGAATTTTTTTCATTCGAAATTTTCCGCAATACTGTTGTACGAAAAAGCGAACAAGCGAACGAAAAAAATATGTTTCTTGTACCCAATGTACATTGATTCATGTGCACATGGAGTGCATTCTTGGTCAAGCGTTGAAGATATTTTAGGTATTTGCGCTTAGCCTCGCCCTGGGCCAATGAGCCGTGTATATTCGATGCACACAATGTAGTACGCTCGATGGACAACAAAGGCCACAAACCGACGGACAAACGCATGGACTCCTGTACTTCAGTGGCACACACACACACCCTCATACAAATGGATGAACATTGGACACACCTGTCGGTTTTTTTTTTGCAAATGGACTTCATGAAGGAAACGTTTTCGTTTTCAGTTTTTCTTCTTCTGCTTTTCTGAGTGTTACCCACAATAAATGGATGGACAAATCTACATACAATTTGAAATGAAAATTTCTAGGTAAATGTGGGTGGTTAGACGTTAAGGGTTTGGAATTGCAGCCAGAAGAGTTAAAGAGTATCTATCTTGAATGGATAAGAAAATGCATGAAAAAATTGGTAATCCACTTTGCAATAAATTGTTCTTTGGATTTTTTTCTTCTCTTTGCTGCTGCCGTTAAAGAGACTCTAAAAGGGTTTCGGTGCGGTCCGTTCGTTTGTGGGTAAGTATGCAAGGCCTTATTTGCATTCACATTGGGGTATATATGACAAAATCCAGCAGAATTACAAGATACATTTACATGTTCCAAGGCATATAAAAAAATAATATTTTAAAAAATCTACGGTTTCTGAAGTCCTTGGAAAAAGTATTTAAAAAAAATCTATTCTTATTGAAGCCTTTGGAAAAAAATATTATATTAAAAATATTTTCACTTTCTGTAGTCCTTGAAAAAAAAATATTTAATAAATTTACACGCTTTGTAGTATGCTGGTTTTTCAAATTTATTTCGTCCACAATAGAAAAAATTGATTTCCAAAATGAAACTCTACATTACACCCTAATACATAACAGATTAATTATATAACTATATATGTTGACTATTTCATGCAGCCTATCACCCAACACAACGACAATAACATCTAGTACTATTCCTGCTGCAGATGTCCATCTATACACCAAACAGTAGTTGTACAACAACTGCATTTTCCACATTTCTACTGCTCGACAATGCTGACAGTGAAAAATTTGTTTAGCCGCTTTCCAAGAATGACACTTTGTTGGCTTTGATAAAGTGTGCGGAATGTTCAAGCGGCTTTACGGAAATGACAAAAATCGAAACGCTGAAGGCAGTTTAGCACGAGGCAGCTAGGTAGAGGCATAGCTTGTCTTGTTTTTTGGGAAATAAAAACGAACGATGACGAGAGTTCAAGAGGGTGTGTGTAGGCTGACGTAGGCAAATGTGAATTGGGTGGTCAGAAATGGTGCTAAGCGCATTGTAAAGAGTCGGCACACATCTTCATTAATCCGCAACACCATTGTCAACAAATAGCATAGAAGAAGAAAACAAAACAAAGGTGAGATAAAAACAAAAACTCAGGAACTGGCACAATAAAAGTTTTCGGTATTGATGGTTGGAAGAGAAATTAATCCGCGAAATTGAAAAAAAAACCTGCATTAATGTAAAATACCAACAAAGAATAGGAAATGTGTACTAAATACTCGGCTTTGTTCATTGAACTGTACATATATGTGTATAAAAGCTAGGAAAGATGGTATTACAATTTATTTAGAATAGGGAAACAATGTATTGATGGATACACTTACATTCACATTCTAAGCAATTTTAATCAAATAATGCATATCTTAAAAAAGACAAACAACAAATGGTTTAGAAAAATATTAATACAATTTTTTCTATAGGAAAAAAGTGACCTCTAGGGAAAAGAAGAATTTTTTATAGAAAAAAAGTCCTACTCTGAAGACCAAAAGAATTTGTTTCTATAGAGTAGAGCCTCCTCTGATCCATAGGATTTTCAAATTTATTCTATAGAAAAAAGTTTCTTTAATTTGTTTTTCTTTATTAAACAGACTCCTCTTATGAATTTTTGTCTTATAAAACCACGCGTTCGTTAGTCATACCAATTTTTGTCTTTAAAAAAAATTCACGTCTCCTTAGTCTTGGGATTTTTTTAAATCAGCGCCTCCCTAGTCTTGGGATTTTTTTTTAAATCAGCGCCTACTTTCGATTTTTTTTTTCTTTAAAAAATCGACGTCTCCTTAGTCTGGGAAATTTTTTTCTTCAAAAAATCCACGTCTCCTTAGTCTTGGGATTTTTTTTCGTCAAAAGATCTACGTCTTCTTAGTCTTGGGATTTTTTCAGTCCACCCCTTATCTAGTCTTGGGACATGTTTCTTTAAAAAATCCTTTTAAAAATCCCTGGGAATTTTTCCTTCTAAAAATCCGCGCATATTATAGTCCTGGCAATTTTGTCTTTTAAAAATTCGCGCCTATTATAGTCCTAGGAATTTTTTCTTTTAAAAATTCGCACCTATTATAGTCCTGGGAATATTTCCTTTTACAAATCCGCTCCTATTATAGTCCTGGGAATATTTTCTTTTAAAAATCCGCGCGTGTTTTAAAATCCGCGCCTATTATAGTCCTGGGAATTTTGTCTTTTAAAAAAACACGCCTGTAATTTTTTCGTTTAAAAATTCGCGCCTGTTATAGTCTTGGGATTTTTTTTAATCCGCATCTATTATAGTCTTGGGAATTTTTCTTTTAAAAATCCACGCGTCCATAGTTCTAGGAATCTTGTTTTTAAAAAAATCTACTGCTATTATAGTTCTGGGAATTTTTTCTTTTAAAAATTTAACTCCTATTATAGTCCTGGGATTTTTTAAATCTACGTCCTTTATAGCCTTGGGAATTGTTTTTCTTTAAAATATCCACACCTTCTATATTTGTTTTAAATATAGAGGGATTATAAATTCCCACGTCTTGGGAATTTATAATCCACGTAAAAAATATTATTTTACAACATTTGAGGTTTTTACATTTTTCCTTAACATATTTACACCTTTCATAGACATGGACATATTTTTCTTAAAAAATATGCTCATTTTATAGTGAAAAATATTTTTAAAAAATGCATTATGTAGTCTTTCGAAACTATTTTTATAGAAGGCACGCCACACTCAGTCCTTGGAGAAAAAATATTTTATAAAATTTATTATTTTTTGATGTGGTTGCTGCATTTTATTTCCTTGTCGTCAATCATCATCCTACAATTTCGATTAACTGTTTCATGTAAAATAACTTATTATAGCTGTCACCGGAATTGACATGCAGAAGCCCTATCCCTTTGCAAATCAACGAAAACTTATTTAGCGTTTTACGTTTGGTCTTCTGTCAATGACATAACTATTGAAACTATTTCTTCGTTGGCAATACTTAAAAGGAACCAAAAAAACAAGAGCAACAACAACGACAAGAAACATCTGTGTAATAAATCATTTTGACTTACATACCAATTCGATACACTGCCACTTAATCCCTTTTTAACATTCACAGATCGGCGTAGATTACTACAACAACAACAGCAAAAACAGAAACAACAATAGCAAAACGAAATGAATTCTTACCGTTCGACATTTGCAATACTTCGAGTTTGTGATTCACTCTTTTCATGAAATTGTTTCATTGCCTTCATTCATTCATTCAAATTATATTCTGGCAAACGGAGGTCATATATCATCCAACTCACCTTATATTGACCGGCCGACCGACCGTCCGATCAAAATGTCTGAGGGTTCCGTTTTTGTGTGTTACGGCATAATTGAATATAACATCACCACCCTCCCTGCCCTTAATTGAACTGTGAAATGTGCTGGCGGCCGGCGGTGGGTGGCTGGTGACCTTCTTAGGCAATCTTCCAGGCATGAACAATTTTTGCATATGTCGCCAACTGAAGAAAAAACAACAACAACAACCACACTCTCCCAACACACTGAAGCAATGAAAGAAATCTACATGGTTTGTTTTGCCAAAAAACACCCATCCCGCTCGTCATGGGAATGAATGGCGGCGGTGGCGGTAACTGGCATTACAAAACTATTTTGAATTCCCATATATCATCAAAAAACAGAACGAAATGTCCTTGAGTTGGCAGAAAAGTTTTGCCAGCTTGTTTCGACTTTACCATGGAAATTTGTATGAAATAATGAAATTTCCAAAAAAAAACGTAGAGGAAGAAGAAGAGAGAAAAATTCAATTTTTTTTTATTTTTGTTTTTGGCAGTTCTATTTTTTTGGTTATTCACTGACGGCATTGGTGGTAATGTTAGAGCCTTCTAGCCTGTAGAGTGCTAATGGGGCTGGCTGTGGTATTCTAAGTTCGTGTGCAAAAAAAAAACAACAACAAAAATGTGCATAGAATATTCACGTCGTGCATTGAATAAGCACAACCGTTGAAAGGTTGCAGAGCCTTTGCACCAAAAATGTCAAAAACATAACAAGGAAGGCACCCAGCTCACATAGAGGTATCCATTTTGCAGCCACCCACATACACACACACAGAAAATAAACCACACATAGATAGATGATGTATAATGAAGACAACAAAATACACAGAAAACAAATAAAAATGAAAAAACTGAATTCGGCAACAGCCCTGGCAAATTCAATTCAAAAACACTTCACATTCATCTTTCAATTTCAGATTGGATCCTCATCTTTTGACGCTGCAGCGCGCTGTTGAATTGGCAATAGGCCATGCAAAATGAAAAAAATACTTAATTCATATGACACTATAATATATGAAATTAAATAATAGAAATGTGGAATAAAATTTTATATATAGTGCAATTGTAAATTAATAAAGTGGCACACAAGATGACATTGAAAAACTATAACTAAAAAATAGTATTTAGAAAACAGAGGAGTTTTTTTCTATAGAAACAAAATAGTCCTAAGATCTTAGTATCTCCGAGATACTAGGAATTTGTTTTTCTTTAAAAAAAGAGTCCTCTGACTACTTCCTTTTGATCCTTGAAGAAATATTATTTAAAAATTCACTCTTTCGGTCTTTGAAAAACTATTATTTAAAATATCCACGTTTTATCTAGTCTTTGGAAAAATATTATTTAAACGAAATCCACGCCTCATCTTGTTTTTGAAAAAATATTATTTAAAATATCTACACCACATCTGGTCATTGGAAAACCAGTAAGGAATGTAGTAAAGTCGGACGGGGCCGACTATATGATATCCTTCACCACTATGGGTATATTAAACAGGGCTATTAACATGAAATTGGATGAACTAAAATATGTGCTATTATTTAAATGTGAATCATCTTAGATCAATCCATAAACATGTCATTCGTTTGTTACAATGGGACAAAAGTATTCAAATCGACTTCAAAGAAATACCAATAGGTCATTCGTTGGGCTATATCTGTACTTCTAGAAAACGCAACTATGTTATTATATGCCCAATTTTGTATGCTGTACAAAATTTCACGTCAATCTGACTAACATGAGGAGTTTTACTTAAAATCGGACGAAAATATATATGGAAGCTTTATTCAAATATGAACCGATTTTAACGAAACTTGTCACAGATTAGATTATACCAATTTCAGTCCGTTTTGTTCCTATCAGCCATATATTGGTTCCTTGGCGCGTCAATTATTTAAAATCAATTTATAATATAAGGGAGCTATATCTCAACCGATTTTCAAGAAATCGGCACACACCATTCTGAACTAAATTCAGTACGCTATGCAACATAAGAACTTTGGTACATTAGTTACATTAAATCGGACGAATATATATATATATATATATATATTAATCTAAACCGATTTTCACGAAACTCAGCACACATCATTCTAGACTCAATTCCGTACGCTATGGCAAATTTCGTGCAAATCGAAAGATATTTAGGGATTCTGGTGCACCATTTACATGAAATCGGACGAAACTATATATGGGAGCTATATCTAAATCTGGACCAATTTTCTCGAAACTTTTCAGACATCTTTCCAGGCTCAATTCAGTACCGTATACCAAATTTCGTGCCAATCGATAAATATTTAGGGATTCTGGTGCACCATTTACATTAAATCGGACGAACCTATATATGGAAGCTATATCTAAATCAGGACCGATTTTCTCAAAACTTTTCAGGCATCAATCCAGGCTCAGTTCAGTGCGTTACAACATATTTCGGCCAATCGAAAGATATTTAGGGATTCCGATACACAATTTACATTAAATCGTACGAAAATATATACATTAAATCGGACGAAAATATATAAATCTGGACCGATTTTTAAGAAACTTGGCAGACATTACTCTAGGCTTAATTCAATACGTTATGACAAATTTCGTGCAAATCGAAAAATATATATGGTCTTTGGTGCACCATTTACATTAAAGTGGACGAAAACATATATGGGTGCTATGTCTAAATCCGAACCGATTTTTCCCACTTTCAATAGAGTTCTTCCTTGGGCCAAACACATGAGCTGTGCCAAATTTAATGTAAATCGGATTATAAATGCGACCTGTACTTTGTTTATAATTTAACACCAACAGACGGACGGACACATGGACATGCATAAATCGACTCAGGAAGTGATTCTATGTATATTCTCAAAAGAAACTATGGGTCTATCTCGTTTCCCTTTGCCTGTTACAAACATATGCACAACGACATAATACCCTGTACCACAGTGTGGTGAAGGGTATAAAAATCTTTAGAAAATCCACGCATCATCTAGTCTTTGAAAAAATCTTCTTTAAAAAATCCACGCCTCATCTAGTCCTTGAAAAAAAATTCTTTAAAAAATCCACGCCTCATCTAGTCCTTGAAAAAAAATTCTTTAAAAAATCCACGTCTCATCTAGTCCTTGAAAAAAAAATTCTTTAAAAAATCCACGCCTCATTTAGCCCTTGAAAAAATTCTTTAAAAAATCCACGCCTCATCTAGTCCCTGAAAAAAAATCTTTAAAAAATCAACGCCTCATCTAGTCCTTGAAAAAAATTCTTTAAAAAATCCACGCCTCATCTAGTCCTTGAAAAAAATTCTTTAAAAAATCCAAGCCTCATCTAGACCTTGAAAAAAAAATTTTTTTAAAAAGTCCACGTCTCATCTAGTCCTTGAAAAAATTATTCCTTCAAAAATCCACTGCTCTTTAAAAAAATATTCTTTAGCACATCTACCCTTCATTGCCCTTAAAAAATATCTGTATAAATAAACATCCTGTTTTTATTGTCCTTGAAATCCATATTTGTTGCCAAATAAGCCCTTTGGTCCCTTAAAAAAATATTATCCACATCTTTTCTTTTCATTACAAAAGTACTCTTTAAAAACACACATCCTTTAGAGTCCTTGAAAAATATTATTTAACAAATTCATGCCATTTCTATTTAATAATATTGGTTTAGTATTTTTTCTGCTCACTTTCAATTTCTGTAAACTTTATTTTAAATAATTAAATACTAATATTAGAAGTTGACTAAACTATACAAAATATTTGCACACACACACATATTGTTTTTTGTTTTGCAAAATTAAAAATAAATGAAATTATTTAAATTAAACTCAAACCAAAATTTTATATAATAAACTATTATAGACAGGGACGTAGCTTCAGTCCTTTGGCAAGGGAAACTTTTGGATTGGAAACTATTGGATTTTGAGGATGATTACGTGTAAATTTTCTAATGTGGTTGTATGTTTTTTATGATATTCGAAATACTCGACCTCTTGAGATCACCACCTACGCCGATGGTTGTCACAGATTTCCGTATCGGTAATAACACCAACAACTAGTACCACTGACAGTTGTACACACAAGCTGACCACATAAAACTTTAATTTAATATTCATTTTGGTGTTGGGATGCATTTCAGTTTGTTTTTTGTTCGGTTTTGTTGCGGGAAATCCATGAACGACACTTCGCTGTTGTGGATAAAATTACAAACGCCCATCTCTCAAACATCGAAATATCATTTGGATATTTTTTGAGCACATATATTTTAAAATAAAAATGCATGCAGAGACAGATGATCAAAGGGAGTCCAATAGGAAAAAAATGTCACAACCAAAAATGTATATTTATGGAGGGTTTTAACAAATTAATCATCGAAACTGGGAAGTAATAAGGATCAATAGTAAATTTAAAAAAATATATATTATACATTCTTCGATTTTGAAAACTTCCTAACTACTTCGATTTCTTTCTTCCAAATTAAATTTATTTCTCCTTTTCAAATTAATATATTTTACTTCAATTCCCAACCCTTTTCAGATATCACTTTAACACTCTTGGTGTTAAAATACCGAAAAATGTTTCAGTGCCAAAAATATATTTTTGTTGTTGTTACATTTTCTCCTGTCCATTTCTATATGATTGCGTTTGTGTGTATGCGTGTGTATATATGTGTAAAATGAAATCCAATTCGCTTTGCTGCATCCTCACTCGCCAAATATGTGCCTTGCTCAGTTTGCTGTATGAAAATAATCAATTTAATCCTTTTATATAAATAAATTCAATTAAAACTGTAATGATATGGTTTCGCCTCATTTAATTCTCTCTGTACACAAACTCGCACACACACACCCGCACAAATGCATGCTTTACACACAAATACATTTACAATGATATTCGTATATTTTCTGTATGAGTAAATATTTACAATAGTAAACGAGGGTCGATAGGGAGAATTCTTTAAAAACTTCACGCCTTTGATAGACGTGTTCAAAAATATATATCTATACCCTACACATCTATGCTGTCAGGGTTTTAAAGCTTTGTGCAGCCCCAAGAGTTTGTAACGCCGCGAAATATTGGTCCTAGACTCACCTTTAAGTATACCGATCGTCATATCTCGACTAGCTGAGTCGATCTAGACATGTGTGTCCGTCCGTTATATTTTGTAAACACGATATAGGCCACAGTTATGAACCAATATTCAATTGTGCATGTAGGACCAGTTCTGGCCAATGAAAACACCTATTGTTTTTGGCAAAGATCAGTTAGTATTAGGGGATGAAATGGACCAAATACCTAATTTCTGTCGGTTTTTCTGGTCATTCCACAGGAGAAGGGGATCGGGTCAAAGAATAAGCATGCCTGTTTTGATAAAGATCGGTAAATATTTAGCGGGTCAAATGGACACTAACTTTTGTGTGAAAAATTACAAAATTTGTATTCTATGGCTCATATATTTTGCCCTGAAGGACATAGACCCGAGAGATGGATAATATATACAAGAGGAGTAGTTGGCCAATTTTATTGTCGTTTGTACTCGGATATGGGAGTTATACGTAAATATTTACAGGTACTTACATATTCACATATCATTTAGTAACCCGTTACCACATTAGAGGGCGAAATATAGCGCGGATCGCTTTGAAATTTTCTACGATGATCCAGGTATGGTCAAGAACAACGCCTATAAATTTCGGTGATGATCAGATAATAATATTGGGATGAAGAGGACCAAAAACTTATTTTTTGTGATTTTTCGAGTCGATCTATGGGCCACAATTGAAAGCCGAACATTACAACACAACCCACTGTGAAGGAAATCTGAACAAATAATTAGAAGGGCTGTACTGAATATTAGTAATAATTATATTTGTTGACCTCTAGTCGGTCAAGAGGGTGAAAATATCACGAAGTATTGCCCACGCTCAGAATATAGTACCACAGAAAGTTAGATTTTCGTGGAAGTTGTGTAGGGTATCATATGGTCGGCCACGTCGCACTATACTGCCCCCCTCACTGGTTTAAATTTACTTCGATAAACAATTGACGTCTTCTGCAGTGATTTGAAATATAATCTTCAAAAAATCGACGTTTAGAAGAGTCCTTCGAATAATAATATTTAACCAATCTACGACTTATAGCGCCCTTCGAAAAATATTCTTTAAAAAATCCGCTATTGCATAGTTCTTCAAACATTTTTTTAAATCCACTTTTATAGAGTCCTTCAAAATATTTATATTTTATTTTAATATTTAAAAAAATCCACTTTTACTATAGTCCCTAAAATTTCTTTCTTTCCAATTTTTTTTTAATTTTTTATTTTTTAAAGATACTTTAAAAAATTAAAAATTTATAATATTCTTTCCATTAAAAATATTCCTTAAATAAACCACGTCTTTTGTAGTCCTTGGAAAAATATTCTTTAAATAAACCACCTCTGTTGTAGTCATTGGAAAAATATTCTTTAAATAAACCACGCTTTTTGTATTCCCTAGAAAAATATTCTTTAAAAAATCAACGCCTCTGTAGTCCTTGGAAAATATATTCTTTAAAAAATCCACGCCTCTGTAGTCCATGGAAAAAATATTCTTTAAAAAATGCAAGCCTCTGTAGTCCTTGGAAAAAAAATTCTTTAAAAAATCCACGCCTCTGAAATCCTCGGAAAGAATATTCTTTAAAATATCCTCGTCTGTTGTAGTCCTTGGAAAAAAAATCTTTAAAAATCCACCCCCTGTAATCCATGGGAAAATATGTTTTAAAAAATCCGTGTCCATGTAGTCCTTTGACAAATATTCTATAAAAAATCCAGGCCTCTGTTATCATTGGAAAAATATTCTTTAACGGCTCTAGTAGTCCTTTAAAGAAATTTAACACTTTAAAATTAATGTCATAGATAGTCCATAAAACACTATAGTTCTTTTTTAAAAACGTAAATATTTTAATAATTTTTTCCTCCCCTGATTAACACATCCCTCGTGGTGTTTTTTTATTATGAAACATTTTCTTGAATATAATAAAAATACATATATATATATATATATAAGCTGAATGATTTTAAGCAGAAATGTATTTTTGTCTGATGGAGTGCAACATTATGGAAAAAGAAACTTATTTAAATTCATTTAACCATTAGCAATCAGTGCTCTGATAGTCTGTCGGTTGGTCGTTCGTTCAGTCTGTCTGTTTGTCTCTACGCTTTCATTTAGAGGCGAACCCACATTTATTGCTCCGCAGCGGGCCCTGCGATTTTCCAACAATTTTCATTTCATTTCTTAGCAAAACTCTATAATAATAATTTCCTTTTTAACTTACCAAATGGAAAAAGTTCTATGCCATTTGCCTAGCAGGTTGGTCTGCACACACACACAGTCACACCCATACATATACACACTATTTCGAACAATGTTAAAACGACATTTGAAAACTACGAATGTGTTCTAATGATGCTCAAGGGGCTAATGATGATGAAGATGATGGTTGCTCCGAACGTTGGATGGTTGGTCCGTTGGTTGGTTGGTTAGTGTGGCATGTTGGTGTTGCTTGGCGACAATATATATATGTGGGAATGTGTGTGACCATGTGTGTGTGTATTTGAGTTTTCGAAAACTTTAGTTTTCCATCAAACAAAGAGGCCAGCAAATGAAAAATGCAAAAGTCTTTCTTTCTCTCCCTCTCTCTCTCTGTGTGTGTGCTCGCTTTGCAAACATTTATATTCAATTTGGTACAGTCATAAGTCTTGATTACATTTCCTTTGCTGGCATAGTTTTTAAACAGAGCAAACTTTATCAAATTAAGCTAGTATTCGAATCGACAAAATTGCATCAACATGTATATGCATGTGTGTGTGTGCACATTTGGCTCTTTGTTCCAGTGACACACTGGCCCGGCAATGCATGCATTCCAAGAAGGAAGCCTTCGGGTTATGCATCCGGTAACCAAGTAAAATGTTTGTTGGGAAAATCATCATTAGAAAAATTAAAAACAAACAATATTTCTGCCTTTCAGACAATGGAAATTCATTCGTTCCTGCATGCATTCATTAATTTACGCAAACTACTTTCACTCGGTTAAACACGCAACCCTCCATTTATTCGCAACCACTTTAATGAGTAGCATGTTCCTCTAATTGCCCTCCGGGCAATACTCACAAGTATGAGAATCTAATTCATTGGAACACCATCAGGATCATTAGTTGTAATAATTATTGATAGATTGATGGTTGGCTGCACTGAAGGAATCAATGAATAAATTATTTTTATATGCATATTCATCCAAGCGAATGCCTGCAAAACATTGAAACGGGAATTTATGCGTAGCGAAATTGAAAACAAAAAATTTGCAAAATTCGCATAATTAAATTTTATATGCTGGCGCACACATGCCCTCTGGGGTGCCAATGTACATTCATTAAATTATTTAAAAATAAATTGCAATTGTAAATATTTGACATTCCAGCTAAATTTACTAAGAATTCGCAGACATTAAAAACAAATGGATTATTGATTTAAATTTATTAAACAGAAATCAAAATAGTATTTAAATATAAAATAAATAATTCAAAAATTTTATTATTATTTTTTTTTTTACTCCACTCCTTGAAAAAATATTATTTAAATAATCTACAGAAAAAATGTTCCTTAAAACCAGTAAGGAAAATAGTAAAGTCGGACTGGACCGACTATATGATACCCTTCACCACTTTGGGTATATTCTACATATGTGTCCTAACAGACGTCGCGTTTTTGTTATATATCTATATCTGAACCGATTTCAGGGAAGCTTGCCAGAGACTAATTTATATTACTTCAGTACGTTGTGTCAATCGGTCTAGCTATGGATATATTCACGAAGCTTAACAACATCATTCTAGACTTAATTCAATACCATACACAAAAATTCGTGCAAATCGAAAGATATATAGGGACTTTGGGGCACCAATTACATAAAATCGGACTAAAATGTATATGGGAGCTATATCTAAATCTGGACCGATTTTCCCGAAACTTCATTCTAGATTTAATCCAGTAGGCTATGATAAATTTGGTGCAAATCAAAAGATTTCCAGGGACTTTAGTGGACTATTTACCTAAAATCGGGCGAAACTATATATGGGAGCTATATCAAAAGCTGACCTGATTTTCTCGAAATTTGATTCACGTCATTCTAGTCTCAATTCAGTATGCTATGCTAAATTTCGTGCAAATCGAATGATATATAGGGACTTTGGTGCACCATTTACTTTAAATCGGGCGAAGATATATATGGGAACTATATCTAAATCTGAACCGATTTTCTCGAAACTTTGCACACATCATTCTAGACTTAAATCAGTACGCTATGCCAAAATTCGTGCACATCAAAATATTTCCAGGGACTTAAGTGGAATATTTACCTAAAATCGGGCGAAACTATATATGGGAGCTATATCAAAAGCTGACCTGATTTTCTCGAAATTTGATACACGTCATTCTAGACTCAATTCAGTACGTTATGCAAAATTTCGTGCAAATCGAATGATATATATGGATTTTGGTGCACCATTTACCTCAAATTGGACGAAGATATATATGGGAACTATATCTAAATCTAAACCGATTTTCTCGAAACTTTGCACACATCATTCTAGACTTAAATCAGTAAGCTATGCCAAATTTAGTGCAAATCGAAAAATATATAGGGACGAAAAATATATAGGGACTTTAGTGGACTATTTACCTAAAATCGGGCGAAAGTATATATGGGAGCTATATCAAAAGCTGACCTGATTTTCTCGAAATTTGATACACGTCACTCTAGACTTAATTCAGTACGCTATGCAAAATTTCGTGCAAATCGATTGATATATAGGGACTTTGGTGCACCTTTTACCATAAATCGGACAAAAATATATATGGGAGCTATATCTAAATCTGAACCGATTTTTCCCAATTTCAATATGGTTCGTCTTTGGGCCGAATAATGGACCTGTGCCATATTTCATCCAATTGGATTATAAATGCGACCTGTACTTTGTTTACAATTTAATATGGGCAGACGGGCGGACATGCATAATTCGACTTAGAAAGCGATTCTATGCATATTCTCAAAAGGAACCATGTGTCTATCTCGATTATTTTTGCCTGTTACAAACATATGCACAAAGACATAATACCCTGTACCACAGTGTGGTGAGGTTTATAAAAATCCAGACGTTACATAGACCTTGTAGTCTTGGGAAAAAATATTCTTTAAAAAATCCAGAAGTAACATAGTCCTTGTAGTCCTTGGAAAAAATATTCTTTAAAAAAATCCAGAGGCTACAGTAGTCCTTGGAAAAAATATTCTTTTAAAAATCCATGCCCTTGTAGTCCTTGGACAAAAATATTCTTTAAAAACTCAACGCCTCTGTAGTTCTTGGAAAAATATTCTTTAAACAATCCACAACTTCTATAGTCCTGGGAAATGTATTCTTTAAAAAATTCACGCCTTCTACAGTCCTGGGGAAATTATTCCTTAAAAAATCGTCGCATTCTATAGTCGTGGGAAAATGGTTTTTTTAAATCCATGCTTTCTAAAGTCCTTATAGTTCTTCTAAAATGTCAATACCATAAACTATTTGCTATCTTCAATAACCCACTAGGTCAATGGACTGCATAATCCAAAATTAATTGCTTTGTTTCAAAATACTCTCTCGTTTTAAAATTGAAAAACATTTATCATTTTCTAATTA
>NW_026877039.1:0-20910 GCF_032173495.1 Musca vetustissima | reverse complement strand
GTGAGTTATTGTTTATAGACTTCATTGTACATGCATTAAGTAGATTGTTTTGGAATGCTTTAAATTTCTCTTATTACTTTAAAATTTAAGAATTGAATTTTTGTCTTCTTGAATGGTATGAAATGTGGCTAAAACATTTAGAATATATAAACCATAGCTAAAAGGAAATCGCTATAGCTGATACTCGAACGAAATGAAACCCAGTAAGGAAAATGCTAAAGTCGGACTGGGCCGACTATATAATACCCTTCACCACTTTGCGTATATTTTTATACCCTTCACCACACTGTGGTACAGGGTATTATGTCTTTGTGCATATGTTTGTAACAGGCAAAAGGAAACGAGATAGACACATGGTTCCTTTTGAGAATATGCATAGAATCACTTTCTAAGTCGATTTATGCATGTCCGTCCGTCCGTCCGTCTGTCCATGTATTTTTGTGAGCAAAGTACAGGTCGCATTTATTATTTATGAAATTTGGCACAATTTGTTTGGCCCAAGGACCCTATTGAAATTGGGAAAAATCGGTTCAGATTTAGATATAGCTCCCATATATATATTTAACCGATTTAATGTAAACGGTCCCTATATATCTTTCGATTTGCACGAAATTTGGTACAGCCTAATCATTTAGGCATAACGTATTGAATTAAGCCTAGAGTGATGTCTGCCAAGTTTCGAGAATATAGGTCCAGATTTAGATCTAGCTCCCATATATAGTTTCGTTCGATTTTATGTAAATGGTGCACCAAAATCCCTATATATCTTTCGATTTGCACGAAATTCGGCATAACGTACTGACTTGAGCCTAGAATGATGTCTGCCAAGTTTCGAGAAAATCGGTCCAGATTTAGATATAGCTCCCATATATACTTTCGTCCGATTTCATATAAATGGTGCCCCATAGTCCCTATATATCTTTCGATTTGCACGAAATTTGGCATAACGTATTGAATAAAGCCTAGAGTGATGTCTACCAAGTTTCGAGAATATCGGTCCAGATTTAGATATAGCTCCCATATATAGTTTCGCCCGATTTCATGTAAATGGTGCACCAAAGTCCCTATATATCTTTCGATTTGCACGAAATTTGGCATAACGTACTGAATTGAGTCTAGAGTGATGTCTACCAAGTTTCGAGAAAATCGGTCCCGATTTAGATATAGCTCCCATATATAGTTTCGTTCGATTTCATGTGAATGGTGCACCAAAGTCCCTATATATCCATCGATTTGCAGGAAATTTGGCATAACGTACTGAAGTGAGCCTAGAGTGATGTCTGCCAAGTTTCGAGAAAATCGGTCCTTATTTAGATATAGCTCCATATATAGTTTCGTCAGATTTTATGCAAATGGTGCACCAAAGTCCCTATATATCCTTCCATTTGCAGGAAATGTGGCATGACGTACTGAATTGAGCCTAGAGTGATGTATACCAAGTTTTAAGAAAATCGGTCCTGATTTAGATAATGCTCCCATATATAGTTTCGTCCGATTTCATGTAAATGGTGCACCAACGTCCCTATATATCCTTCGATTTGCACGAAATTTGGCATAACGTACTGAATTGAGCCTAGAGTGATGTCTGCCTTGTTTCGTGAAAATCGGCCTAGATTTAGATATAGCTCCCTTTTATTATAGATTGATTTTATGTTATTGACGCACCAAGGAACCAATAGGAACAAAACGTTCTGAAATTAGTATAACCTAACCTGTGACAAGTTTGTTTGAAATCGCTTAATATTTTGATAAAGCTTCCATATATATTTTCGCCCGATTTCAAGTAAATTGGGCACCAAACTGCTCATGTTAGTCAGATTGACATCAAATTTTGCACAACTTACAAAATTGAGCATAGAATTACGTAGTTGCGTTTTCTAGAAGTACAAATATAGCCCAACGGATGACCTATTTATATTTGTTTGAAGTCGATTTACATACTTTTGTCCCATTGTAACAAACGAATGATATGTTTATGGATAGATCTAGGTAGATTTACATTTAGATAAATATCACATATTTTATTTCATCCAATTTCATGTTAATAGTCCTGTTTAATATACCCATAGTGGTGAAGGGTATCATATAGTCGGCCCCGTCCGACTTTACTACTTTCCTTACTGGTTTTGTATGTATCCTAACCGACGTCGCCTTTTCGAAGGAACATTGACATAAAATTTAACGAACTTATATATGTGATCTTTACCCATATGTAAACCGACTAACAACAAACCCCACATATGGCATTCTGCAATATAAGCTAAATTTTGTAAATCGATTTAAAGCAAACTTGACACATGCTATGTGGTATAAACTGTTCAAAATTTAATATTAATCAGACACCCGTTGATTATTTGGTGCACCAAAGTACCTACATATCCTTCGATTTACACGAAATTTGGCATAGCTTACTGAAATGAGTCTAGAATAATGTATGCCAAATTTAGTTACATAAAATCGGACGAACTGATATATGGGAGCTAATCGAAATCTGAACCGATTTTCCCGAAACTTACCACTCATGATTCTAGACTCAATTCATTGTTCATTGCTGTGCCAAATTTCGTGCAAATCGAAAGATATATAAGGACTTTGGGGTATCTTTTACACAAAATAGGACGAAAATGTATATAGAAGATATATATAAATCTGAACCGATTTTCACGAAACTTAACACACATCATTCTACACTCAATTCAGTACTCTATACCAAATTTCGTGCAAATTGAAAGATATAAAGAAACATTGGTGCACCATTTACCTTAAATCGACCGAATATCTAAATCTGAACCGATTTTCACGAAATTTAACACACATCGTTTTAGATGTTATTCAGTACGCTGTGCAAAATTTCGTGCTAATCGTAGGATATAAAGGGACTTTGGTGCGCTATTTACCTAAAATCGGAAGAAAATATATGAGAAATATATCTAAATCTGGACCGATTTTCACGAAACTTAGCACACATCATTCTAGTTTTAATTCAGTATGATGTGCCAAATTACGTGCGAATCGAAAGATATTTAGGGACTTTGTTGCACCATTTACATTAAATCGGACAAAAATATATATACAGGAGTTATATCTAAATCTTAAACGATGTTTCCCAATTTCAATAGGGTTCGTCCTTGGGCAAATAAGTGAACTGTGCCAAATTTGATCCAAATCGTATCACAAATACCAAATGTGTATTTTGTTTTCCAAACCGGAAATAAAACAGCACCAAGGAAAGTTGGAAGTGGCCGACTATTTGCTACCATCCACCATTTTGAGTATATACAAGAGAAGCTCATAAGATTCATATTGTAAGGTACAGTAAAATATACAAACCGATGAAAATCAAGTATAATAAACATTCTGTCGACATAGCATCTTTGGAGGTCCATTGACATGAAACCGGCCGAAATGAAATACATAATCCATCCCAGACGAAACGGCTGAAGCTACAATCTTGAAATTTTGGGTGAGGGTCACTCTTGGTCCAAAGGTGACAGATAAGGTTGGGTTTTTGGAAATTCGTACTGGAACGTAACGTTACATGTGAGCGAATAGAGCTAAAAACTTAAGATTTGGAATGCGAATCTAGTTTGAGAAGTATGGTCGATATAAAGAGGTGATTTTGGAAGTGTGTACTCATGCATACGAAAACAACTAAACATTACTAAATGTGGTACAATTTGACTTTGGAGACAGCAGATTAGTAGTGGAGGATAAGCGGAATAAAATAAATCGAACAAACGTGGAAAATAAACGTGGAGAATAGTTGCATAATTTTAAAAATATGTATATCGTAGTTCTTTTATAAATATGACCCGGTTTAACCAAAATTTAATACACCGCATCACTAGACCACCCCGTGAAAAATGTCATTGCTATCGGAGAACTTTTGGATACATGGTGCACCATTTAGATGAAATATAATCTAATTAACGTATAAAATCTGAACCGATTTATACTAAACTTCATACACGCAGTTTAATTATACCATACACAACAATGTTGTCAGGGTATTATAGCTTTGTGCAGCCCCAAAAGTTTGTAACGCCGCGAAATATTGGTCCTAGACCCACCTTTAAGTATACCGATCGTCATATCTCGACTAGCTGAGTTGATCTAGACATGTGTGTCCGTCCGTCCGTCCGTCCGTCTGTCCATTATAATTTGTAAACACGCTACAGGCCACAATTACGGACCAATCTTCACGAAATTTTGCATGTAGGATGGGTTCTGGCCAATGAAGACCCCTATTGTTTTTGGAAAAGATCGGTTAATATTTAGGGGATGAAATGGACCAAAAACTAAATTTTTGTCTGATTTTCTGGTCGCTCCAGACGCCACAATTATGGCCCAAACACCGCGAATTTTTGCATGGAGAAGCGGATCGGGTCAAAGAATAAGCATGCCTGTTTTGATAAAAATCGGTCAATATTTAGTTATACCCTACACAACTATGTTGTCAGGGTATTATAGCTTTGTGCAGCCCCAAAAGTTTGTAACGCCGCGAAATATTGGTCCTAGACCCACCTTTAAGTATACCGATCGTCATATCTCGACTAGCTAAGTTGATCTAGACATGTGTGTCCGTCTGTCCATTATAATTTGTAAACACGCTACAGGCCACAGTTATGGACCAATCTTCACGAAATTTTGCATGTAGGATGGGTTCTGGCCAATGAAGACCCCTATTGTTTTTGGAAAAGATCGTTTAATATTTAGGAGATGAAATGGACCAAAAACTAAATTTTTGTCTGATTTTCTGGTCGCTCCAGACGCCACAATTATGGCCCAAACACCGCGAATTTTTGCATGGAGAAGCGGATCGGTTCAAAGAATAAGCATGCCTGTTTTGATAAAGATCGGTCAATATTTAGCGGGTCAAATGGACCCTAACTTTTGTGTGAAAAATTACAAAATTTGTATTCTATAGCGTATATATTTACGACTGAAGGTCATAGATCCGAGAAGTTGATAGTATATCCAAGAGGAGTGGTTGACCTTTAAATTGATACCAATTATTTTGTCGTAGGTACTCGGATGCGGGAGTTACACTTAAATATTTACAGGTACTTACGTATTCATATATTATTTAGTAACCTATTACTACACTAGAGGGCGGAAATATAGCGTTGATCGCTTTGAAATGTTCCATGAGGTTCCAGTTATGGTCAAGGACAACGCCTAAAATGTTAGGTGATGATCAGATAATAACTTTTCGGATGAAGTGGACCGAAAATTTAATTATTTGTAGTTTTCGAGTCGAAAGCCGAACATCACAACACAACTCACGGCGAAGGGAATCTGGACAAGTAATTAGAGGGGCTGTACTGATTATTAGTAACATTTGCTGACCTCTAGCCAGTCAAAAGTGTGCAAAGATCGCGAAATATTGTCAAATCTCAGAATATAGAACCACAAAAAGTTAGATTTTCATGGAAGTTGTGTAGGGTATCGTATGGTCGGCCCCGTCCAACTATACTGCTCCGCTCACTGGTTTATTTTATCTTTGTGGGCGTTTCACTTTTATTGTGTTCGAAAAGGCGTTAAATTTTACATTCATTACAATTTGAATACTCATTAATATTACAACATTGAAATGTCACATGTCTGACGTGTATTAGCGTCGACGCCACTTTTCGCTATTATTGTTGACACTCTCTTTTCGTTGGCATACCAATCAACAGGCAATCTGTCTGTCTGGCCAAATTGTATAAACTGAGCAATTTGAGCAAAGCGGGGCATATGAATACTCAAACCTACATATAAAGTTTCCTGTGAGGAATTTCTTTACAATCCTAGAACCCGGATTACCAACTGACAGCGTCCTCGATTGGAAAATGTGCCTAAACTTTGAACATGTCGAAAATGTAGCGGTTCTGCTACATAAGGACAGTACTAAACCGTACATAATTTTCAATACCAAACATATTTAGGGTAATGACAATGATTGATTGTGCAAACTTTCATAGTTATTTCTTAAATATTGCGAACTTATAACTTCGACATACAGAGAGATATAGCTAAAATATTATTCTATTCATTTTACAACGTACAGAATAACCTAGTAGTCTTATGGGATATTATTTTCAAAGAATTTCAAAATCTTCAACACAGATGTTTCAACCTTTGAAGATATAAAATAATATCTACTAAAACGCACTTGTAGTTCTTGATAAATGCATAAAAAAAGAAATAATCTTTGATTCAACAATTTTGCAAATATTATTTGTCTGTGTATTTATATTGTGCGTACAAGTGTATGTGTGCGTTAGAGTTTCAACACCAATCACCATCAATCCAGCCATAATCCCATCATGGACACTTTACAACTTGAGTTCAAGCAAAACCCTCTAAAAGTATTACCCTACCGCCAAATCTCATTTGTTCATTGAAATTCAATTAGACCGAATCAAACATTCATTCAGTTCAGTTAAATACTAATTTTCGGGTTTACTTCCATCTGTTTTTGTTTTCGTGTTTTCGGTTTTTTGTTTTGGCCTTATATTGTGAAACATTCAGATATGTTTTGTGCGAGCCATTGTTTTCAGGAGCTTATGTTCTTTGTTCAGATAAGAGTTGAGCGGTATTAAAATTACATTTTATTTTCAGTTTTCACATCGGTGTTGTTGAAATCTGTGTGTGTGTGTGTGTGTGCATGTGTGTAAGAGGAAGGGGTTAGGCGGTAGGAGCCGTGAAGCTTATTGAATCTGCAACATGCTCAATTACAGTTTTCGTTTTAATTGAGCATTCAGAAACCATACGAATAAGTTTTCATCAGCAGTCGCGTACATGAATGTGAATGTATTTAGTACGTGATTAGAACAAAGGCCATGATATCGAATTGCGTAAACTGAGCATAGTTACGGGAATTGAATGTTTTAATTGTTTTATGTGGAGAATAATAAGAATAATAAGCAAAGAGACCATTGATTCGGCGATGATCAAACATTTAATACGAACCACCATGGATAACCCTTAAAATTGTATAGTAAATAAATACTATGGGATCTTATAGGGGTTAAGGGTCCACCAATGTTTGTCCCTCGATTTAGATATTGCTCCACATGTTAAGATTTCTACAAATCGGTACAGATTTATATATGCTCTCATACATAATTTTGTCCGATTTCATACAATTGGTACACCAAAGACCCAAAGCCTACCCGATGGACATGCAATTTTCATAAATTTCAGAATTACATGCGTATGGGATGATTTAAATTGGTTCATATTTTTAATTATGTCCGTTTCCATGTCAATAGTTATCCAAAGATTCTATGGATGTTCTTTCGACAGGTTATTGTACTTAGAAGCATCTCTGTATGGACCCAAAGTTGTGAAAGGTATCGGCACCGTTCGATTTCTGAACTTTCCTTAGTGGCTAATGATTTCTTAAGAAAAGTCGAATTTAGCATGAATTACATCTTTATCGATTTAATGACTGCTAAAGTACATTTGTTGTATAAAAAAAGGACCAGATAAATTCTTTATATTTGAGAACAACAAAGTGTTCGAATCTTGAGCCAAAAAATGTTCAAACACCACATTTAGAACTACAACATAACAAAATTTTCAACATTGCAACTATATGTATTCAAAATCATACTTGATGTTTGTGTTCAGTAATTAGGAAAACATATATCAAGGCGGCATTTTCATATTTTAAGTATTTTATATATGGGGGTGGTCGACATTAGGCGTGCGTCCATATTACCAGATATTCAAATTGTCATTCCTTGAAATATTTACCTGAGACATTAAGTATACATATTATTGTATAGCTCTTTCAGTGTATTTGTATATATATATATATGTATTCGACATTTAAAAGTACTCTCTTTCTTTGCGATTTTTCGGTTATCATATGTACCGTTACTATTGATGTTTTTATACCCTTCACCACACTGTGGTACAGTGTATTATGTCTTTGTGCATATGTTTGTAACAGGCAAAAGGAAACGAGATAGACCTTTTGAGAATATGCATAGAATCACTTTCTGAGTCGATTTATGCATGTACGTCCGTCCGTCTGTAGATGTTAAATTGTAAACAAAGTACAGGTCGCTTTTATGATCCGATTTGGATGAAATTAGGCACAAGTCACTTATTTGGCCCAAGGACGAACCCTATTGAAATTGGGAAAAATCGAGAAAATCGGTTGAGATTTAGATATAGCTCCCATATATAGTTTCGTCCGATTTAAGGTAAATGGTGCACCAAAGTCCTTATGTATCATTCGATTTGCACGAAACTTAGCATAGAGTACTGAATTAGGTCCAGAATAATGTGTGCTAAGTTTCGTGAAAATCGGTCCAGATTTAAATATAGCTCCCATATATATTTTCGTCCGATTTAGGGTAAATCGGTCTCCAAAGTCCCTATATATCTTTCGATTTGCACGAAGTTTAGCATAAAGTACTGATTTAGGTCAAGAATGACGTGTGCCAAGTTTCAAGGAAATCGGTTCAGATTTATATATAGCTCCCATATATATTTTCGTCCGATTTAAGGTAAATGGTGCAGCAAAGTCCCTATATATCTTTCGATTTGCACGAAGGTTGCCATAGGGTACTGAATTGGATCCAGATATATATTTTCGTCCGATTTAATGTAAATTGTACACTAAAGAACCAAAGATTGGCCGACCCGCACACAATTTTGTACAATGTACTGAAGTTACTATAACCTTTCGTGTGTCAAGTTTTCTTGAAATTGGTTCAGATTTACATATAGCCTCTATATATACTTTCGTCCGATTTTAAATAAATGGTGTAGTTAAGACCCATAGCTAGGCCTATTGGCAAAACGTACTGAAATTAATAAAAACCAGTGAGCGGAGCAGTATAGTCGGACGGGGCCGACCATACGATACCCTACACAACTTCCACGGAACTCAAACTTTCTGCGGAAATACTAGGCGTTGTCCTTGAACACAACTGGAAAATTTCAGAGCGGCCAAATTGCGGCCTCTGGAGCGACCAGAAAAACCGACAAAAATTTAGTATTTGGTCCATTTCATCCCCTAAATATTAACTGATCTTTACCAAAAACAATAGGGGTCTTCATTGGCCAGAACCCATCCTACATGCAAAATTTCGTGAAGATTGGTCCATAACTGTGGCCTGTATCGTGTTTACAAATTATAATGGACAGACGGACGGACACACATGTCTAGATCGACTCAGCTAGTCGAGATATGACGATCGGTATACTTAAAGGTGGGTCTAGGACCAATATTTCGCGGCGTTACAAACTTTTGGGGCTGCACAAAGCTATAATACCCTGACAACATAGTTGTGTAGGGTATAATTAATATCGGCCAAGTTTCCTTAAAATCGGTTTAGATATAGAATAGCTTCCATATATAATTTCGACCTATTTATGTTGATTGCAAACCAAATAATCAATGGGTGCTTGATTGATATTAGATTTTAAACAGTGAAGCATAAACAGTGAAGTTTGCTTAAAGTCTATTTACAATGTATGGAATAGATTACAAAATGGCATGTGTAAGGATTGAAGTTATTCGGTTTATTTTTTTATATAAAGATCGCATTTTTAAGTTCCTTCAATTTCATGTCAATGTTCCTTCAAAAAGACGACATCTGCAAAGAAACATATGTAGAATATCCCCAAAGTGGTGAAGGGTATCATATAGTCGGCCCAGTCCGACTTTACTACTTTCCTTACTGGTTGTTTTTGCTGAAACACACGCGAACCTGATTGGTTAAAATGAACATGAAAGGGTAAAAATAAAATTGTATAACGATTTAGTCATGTTTGTCTGTCAGAAATTACGTTAGAAATTTTTTAGGTTCTTCGCGCTTGACCCTGTAGCCGATGAACCGGTCTTTATGCGGTTTGCTGTATATACTTTGTTATGAAGATCGTTTTATTAAAAACTATGTTTTAATCATACATATCAGTTGTGAGACGATTTATCCTCTTGCCAGGAAAAAGGGCATAAAATAACCAATGTTGTTATTTTCCTTTTTTGGGGTTTTCAACCAAATTACTGTTTTAATTTATTTCTCTTTCGATATGAACTACATGATCGATGTCGCAATGAAATCCATTGTTATCGCATTCGAAGATGTATGGAATCTGGTTTTTCTATGTTTTAATGTCAGCATTCTTTTAAAGTGGTGCCCGACACAAAATATTTAAAGAAAATATTTGTGTCATATATCGGTTTCATCCAAAGACTTCAAATAATATTGGACACAAATGTTAATATTTTTGGGTTTACACAAACAAACGATAGAAACTATCGCCTGTCAACGTATTTATGTAATTAACCCTTTAAGCTCCTTTAACTGTACACATTTTTGTACTGTACACATTTTTGCACCCAACGTATATATAGCGTATAATTTGACCAAAAAATTGATTTTTTTTCAAATTCAAAATTTTCAAAAGTTCTCTTGTTTTGTTCAAATATTATTTTCAAATTTTAAGGAAGAAAAATATTTACACCAGCTGTGCCCAAAATAGGTCCCATGGGCTGTCGGTGTGTGTCAAATTGCTCACATATACTATTATAAAAGAGAAAATTTTGAAAATAAAAATTATTTTCAAAATTGTCATTCATTCCTTTTTGTTTTTATACACTAAACGAAAAAATTGGGATATTTTTGGCAAACATTAGTTCGGAACAGGTCGAAATATATATGAGCAATATTATGCCGGAAGGGCAAAATAGAAACAAATATATCTTTATATGGGAAAATGTATCATCAACAACCATATTTGCATTAAATATTAAATATTTTTCTTCCTTAAAATTTGAAAATAATATTTGAACAAAATTTCTCGCAGTATATGACACAGAAAGAGAACTTTTGAAAATTTTGAATTTGAAACATATACAATCACAAAACTTGAATGTATTAGTGTGGACAGCCCTGGTTTACACAAACAAACGATAGAAACTATCGCCTGTCAACGTATTTATGTAATTAACCCTTTAAGCTCCTTTAACTGTACACTTTTGTACTGTACACATTTTTGCACCCAACGTATATATAGCGTATAATTTGACCAAAAAATTTAATTTTTTTAGATTTTTTTATATGTTTTGTCCGTAATCTGGTCGTAACATTTATAATCCAAAAATACATATTTACAAATTGCGTATTAAATATAAACTCTGAAACATTTTGTTGCCTGTGGGCAGCACTGGGTCACAAATGGTTAAAATAAAGAATGGTTTAAGGGGACCCCCCATTCTGGGTGTCAAAAAATGTTTGTGACTTAATTCAAATCTTCAAAAATAAGGACTTTTCTTTAATTGCAAACAACAACAACAAACAATAACAAAAATTTTTTGTAAATTATTTTTCTTCTCTTTTAAATCTACAAATATATATTTGCAAAGTTACAAACCTTAACAAGCATTGGTATTGATTTACCAGCCCATTGAAAATCTTGAAAACTTAAAATCGTGAATGGGGGAGGGGGTTGTCTTCCAATGCTTAAGACTCCTGCATTTTCCCAAACCCTGTTTCCTGATAGCATTACTTTTGACTACATAATACTTCCATAGTCGTTATTAGTCCCATAAAAAATTCTTTACCAATATTAAATTTTGTATGCTACACCCTTCTCCTAACCTCATTTTCTCTTTTGTTAATTCAAAACATTTGTCATTACCACTACAACTACGATTTTTAACATGCAAAATTATAACAATGAAAACAGAAGAAAATACACGGCAAACATGAAAATTATACAATTTATTCATTCATAAACGATATTTGTTGCACAAGGTTGTTAAAATATTTGTCGCCAACATCGTTGCGGATTTTTTCAAAATGTTCAAAAGAGAGCTTAACATTATATGGCGTAGAATTCACATTGTCATTCTCATTTAAATGTTGCATTACAATGTACGCATCTTTGTTTGTTTTCTTTGGAACGACACGTAGCCATGCGAACAAAGCATTATTACAATGGAATAAAACAGTTTTGGTTTTATTGCCAGCCGTTTTGTTTCCAGTTCGCTGGTTACCTAGATACGCTTGACATTGTAATGAGATTCAAATGCATGAATGCGCTAAGATTTCAAACAGACTTAAGTCGCATTTAATTGTAAATCTAAAAGAAACAATACTTTTGAACATGAAAAAATTAATAAATTTAATTTGCCATTTAAGTCTCATAGGCTAACGGAAAACTAGTACAAAGAACGGAGAATCAAAATGTCACTTGAAGTACCAGTTTACAATACGATCACACTGGCAGAGGTTCATGTTATAACGGATTGTCTACACTGCACTATAGGTCAAATGACCACTTTTTCTGTGCAAAATTAATAGCGGCAACAAAATCATAGTATTCGTCATGAAATTTGGCCCAACTGATTTTTTTCTTACTTGAATCGTTATTTTTGAATTTGGAAGAAATTGGTTCAGATTTGGATATAGCTCCCATATATATATTTTCGCCCGATTTTATGTAAATGGTGCACCATACTGCCAATATTGGTCCGATTGAGACAAAATTATACATAGAGTACTGAATTAGGTCCAGATTGATGTCAGCGAAGTTTTGTTGGAATCGGTTCTGATTTTGATATAGCTCCTATATACAGTTTCGTCCGATTTTTGTGAATGATGCACCATACCATACTGCCAATATTGGTCCGATTGAGACAAAATTTTACACAGAGTATTGAATTATGTCCAGATTGATGTATGCGAAGTTTTGTTGGAATCGGTTCTGATTTAGATATAGCTCCCATATATAGTTTCGTCCGATTTTAGGTAAATAGTGCACCAAACTGATATATGTTTGCCCGATTGGGACAAAATGTAGCACAGCGTACGGAATTTAATCGAGTTTGACATCTGTGAAGTTTTGTTGAAATCGGTCCAAATTTATATATAGCACACATATATAGTTTCGTCCGATTTTATGTAAATGGTGCACCAAACTCCCAATAATGGTCCGATTTAAACGAAATTTTGCACAGCGTACTGAATTCAGTCCAGTTTGGCATCAGTAGTGTTTGGCGGGTTATTTGGGATACCCTTTGTATTTTGTTTTTGCAAAATAGACAGACTTGTTGGTGTTTTTATATAAAAAACAACTTTTTAGTAGTGGGGAATGTATGGCATTGTCCGCCGAAGGGTAAGGCAGGGAAGACTATAGTTTCAGATCTCGCCACTGATCCTCATCAGTTCCCTTAATTTTTTTGTTGGGATATTCTCCCCAGAAGCTATTAATAGCTTCTTTACAAAAACCCTTTCAAACCCAAATGTCTCTTGTGACAATTCGAAGTTCTTACGTTACCAGCGATACGACCCCAATGAGAAGTTCGTTTCGTTGGCGCCTGACTTCGTGGTCAACAAGGCATTTACAGACAACTACAATACATTTCCCACTGCTATGTGTCGTCACTTTGTGACGAATGCACATAACGTTGTTGTTGGCATTGCTAGTTAAAGCAATAAACCAAACAGTATGACCGTGCCTCGTCTACAACTTCAGTAGTGTTTGGCGGGTTATTTGGCATCTATGAAATTTTCCTGGAAATCGGTCCATATTGAGATTTTTGGTAAATGGTGCACCAAACTTTCAATATTTATGCGATTGGCATGCAATTTTCTTATAGATTTCAACATGTCATGTGTATGGTTTTTATTGGCTCAAATATCTATGTAGATCACATTTGTTTTTTACCCGATTCCATGTTAATGGTCATCCAAAGATGGTATGTCTCTACTATCAACAGGATATTGTACACATTATCATTTTTGTTTGTACCCAAAGTGGTAAAGGGTATCATATAGTCGGTCCAGTTTGACTTTTGATCTTTCCTTACTGGTTGTCTTTGAAAACATTCATCTTTCTGTGACATTTTTCCAAATTTTGCGCGAATGTTAAGCAAAATAAATGTATTTGCTTTAAAAATTTCTCTCTTTCATCCGAAATGTTGTCGACAGCAATTTTGCTCACTACATGTTTGAAAACAGCACCAGGTTTTTTCTTTTTGTTACCTTCTTTTCGCCATATTTCAAAAAGTTCGATTTTTTTATACGGAGGTTGCCTAGATAAAAGATGCATTACTCGTAAAACGGAAAAAATCGCAACTTGAAATAAACTTAAATTAACTCACTACTTATCACTTAATTTGTGTGCAAAATTTCAAAGAGGTCATATTGGGTCATTTTTTTAATAGCCTATTGATAGTCAATCTATCAAATTACATTATCTTTTTAAAGTCTTCATAGACTAAAGGGTTATTTTCAAGTATAGTGTCGCAAACATAAAAATGTTTTGATTTAATATAAAAATGCTCACTTGTATCTATATTTTCCATTTTACACTAATTAATCATTGTAAACACAATCGAAACAATACGCACTCAAAGTTGACTAAGCCCCACAGAAATATAAGCATATTTATAGAATAAATTGTATTGAGCGACTTGCACGGCCAGCTATGTAAAGGCGATTTTTCGAAATCAACAATCAGTGTATGTCCAACTACGGACATGTGGTGGAGTAAACATCCCTCTTTTTAATGCAGGGTAAGTTCACCAATCGTCGGCACTTTAAGGATTTACGTATTTTAAAGTTATCGCCATTCCATTATATTGTATTAAGGTTCATTTGATAAGAAATTTGGTTTACTTCTCGATGGCATAAACGAATTAATTGATTTACTGATTATATTACAATTATATATTTTGCGGTCGACTTAGGAAAAATAGAACGAAAATATATATGGGAGCTATATCTAAATCTGAACCTATTTTCACCCTATTGAAATTGGGAAAAATTGAGTCAGATTTAGATGTCCGAATTTATATAAATGGTTCACCAAAGTCCCATATATCTTTCGATTTGCACAAAATTTGGCTTCGCGTACTAAACTCAGTTTAGAATGATGTGTGTTAGTTTTCGCGTTTAGCGATCAGCGCTATAGTTCCGCTCTCTAGAGTGTTAATGGGTTACTAAATAATATACGAATACGGAGATACCTGTAAATATTTAGGTGTAACTCCCACATCCGAGCACATACAACAATATAATTGGTCTTTATTTAAAGGTCAGGCACTCCTCGTGGATATAACATCAACTTCTCGGGTCTGTGTCCTTCAGTGGTAAATATATATGCTATAGAATAAAATTTTTGTAATTTTTCCCACAAAAGTCAGGGTCATTTTGACCCGCTAAATATTGACCGATCTTTATCAAAACAGGTATGCTCATTCTTTAGCCCGATACCCTTCTCCATGCAAAATTTCACGATGTTCGGGCCATTATTGCGGCCTCTGGAGCGACCAGAATAAACGAAAAAAATTAGTATTTGGTCCATTTCATCCCCTGTATATTAGGGGTCTTCATTGGCCAGGAACCATCCTATTCCTATTGGTCCATAACTAAACTAAGTCTAGAATGATGTGTGTTAGTTTTCGCGAGAATCGGTTCAGATTTGGATATAGCTCCTATATAGTTTTCTCCGATTTTAAGTAAGTGATGCATCACGGACCCAAACTATAGCCGTTAGGCGTAAAACCTACTGATATTAGTATATCCCAGGGACGTACGAATTTTTTTCACAGTAAATTTTTGTTTGAAACAGCGAATTTTTTCATTTTGCACTACCGGGCGACCTACATATTAAATTATGTCAGTACGTGTGGTATTTCTGTTTATCAATTGTTCGAACTTATTCCACCAAACATTTTTCAGGAGAAAGTCAAGTTTTGATTTAACTACTCTTACCTCAAAAGATAATTTAGTATTGATGGCGTAATTACTATTCTTATTTTGATCGCATACGATTTATAAGTCCTTCGAATCATCACAATTGGCGCAGATGGTCTTGAGGTATAAGAGGTGTAAGTAATGCATCATTCGATTACTCCAATCTCCGACTTCTTTATGTTTTTCTTAAAGTTTTCTTTGGTAAAACTCTTCCCACTGCAATTAAAAACAACCGAAGGAAAATGTGCCATGTCACATCATGAAAGACATAACAAAGTATGTATTTTTTTCGATTAAATCCCTAGAATGATTCTATGGACAATTTTAAGCAACATTGGTGAAGGAACCATTGGTCCATCTCGATTTTTGAGTCTCCCATTTATATATAACATCATTTTGATTCAATATTAAATTTTTTATTCATCGTTATATTATCTTTTTTTATGTGTATATGGGCATAAAAAAAATAATATAAATTGTCGGTATAATATCACTTTATGGTATATGTCCCACATAATTTTTCAAGATTTTCGCGAAATTTTCTCAACATTTTTTTCATAAAGACCTTCCCATTTCTATTACAGATAACTGAAAGAAATTTTGAGTCAAATCAATTGATGAGTTACTATATCTTTTTACATCATATTTTTAAATAGATTTCAATGAATTCTACTTCAATTTGATAAGTTATTATTTTTTTTTTGTTAGACTCCCACGCGCTTTTCACTGAAACAGATTATGTATGAATCGATGTCGGAATACTTAACGTCGGCACACGTCGTTTAAGCACCCAATCTCTATTCGGGATAACACAAAGATGCTATATAGCGCGCCATCTCTCGGATGAACTTCAAACTACACAGAAACACTCCTCACGCCACATAGAGCATGTGCATAAAATTTGGTCCAAATCGGTGCAGTAGTTTTTGAGTGTAGCGATCACGAACATACACGTAATCAATTTTTATATATATAGAGATTGAACGTTTTGTGGGGAAGGTACAAGAAGGAGCGGATAGATATTACCAATCATCGAACTTGAACTAATTTTGGTAGACATATTGTGATATGCTAAGTTTGGCTGAGGGTATAAAAATTTTAAGTTTTGTTAATGTTTACAGTCTGTTGAAAAATAAATAATTTATTATCAACACTACGTGATTTTGCAATATGTTAAGAAATACATTTACGTATGTCACATTTGCTTAAATTTATTTATTTAACGATTTCTCAGTCTTTTGCACAGAGAATTTTAATGTTGTAAATCATTGTAAATATTTGTCACTGCATGTAAAACGATATGCTCGGCATGGTGGTATTCATATTTTACATGAATGTGGAAACATGCATGCATGTACATGTCCATATACAAAAATAAATATAAACATGCCTCTCGCTCTCGCCCGTCAAAGCGAAATATGAATATTTGCCGGTAACCAATGTCCATGAGTTGGTATTCCACACACACACACACATATATACTCATATGTTGACATTAAAACGTCATCTTGTTTTAAAGTGGGTCATACTTAAATTAATCAAAACAGATATTTTATTCGTATGCCCACAGTTTTTAAAAGTAGCACAATACTTTATAATACTTACATCTATGGAATGGAGAGTATTTAAATTAAGCCCGTATATAATGCCACGAACATTCGGCTGGGGCGTAGTCCATGTGTTGTCATTTACTTGGCATGTGCGAATTTATTTTACAATATTGATTCTTGATGAGGTTCCATCGACAAACCACTCATCGTCACCTAAACAATAATATGAAGAATATTGAAGAACAAATTTTAAGCAAGAAGAAGAATTCCCAATTCAGACTTCCGGTGTTTAACAATTGAAATAAGTGTTTTATTGTAACCTAAAACATCCAGTTTATAATTGGAAACACCAAGCAAACTAATTACATGAATATTTACAACACCAGTAGAGATATCATCTGCCATGTAGGAAGGTTCTACAAACACACGATTTTGGGGAATGGAAATTCCTATTGGAGTTGAAAGACCTTTGTGGGCATATAAAAAAAACCCCAGAAGGAAAAATTCGACATAGGTCAAAGTGATATTTTTTTGCTGGCGACCCTATTATACATGAATATATATTTTAATATCTTCAGTTGTATCTATTGTATTTATTTTTATACCCTTCACCACACTGTGGTACAGGGTATTATGACTTTGTGCATAAGTTTGTAACAGGCAAAAGGAAACGAGATAGACACATGGTTCCTTTTGAGAATATGAATAGAATCACTTTTTAAGTCGATTTATGCATGTCCTTCTGTCCGTCTGTCCGTCTGTCCGTCCATGTTTTTTTGTTTAGAAAGTACAGGTCGCATTTATGATCCGATTTGGATGAAATTTGGCACAGTTCACTTATTTGGCCCAAGGACGAACCCGAAATTTAGCTAACGTACTGAATTAAGTCTAGAAAGATGTGTGTTTAATTTCGTGAAAATCGGTTCAGATTTAGATATATCTCACATATATAGTTTCGTCCGATTTTAGGTAAATAGTGCACCAAAGTCCCTATATATCCTTCGATTTGCACGAAATTTTGCATAGCGTGTTGAATTAAGTCTAGAAAGATGTGTTTCAAATTTCGTGAAACTCTGTTCAGATTTAGATATAGCTGCCATATATATTTTCGTCCGATTTTATGTACATGGTGCACCAAAGTCCCTATATATATTTCGATTTGCACGAAATTTGGCATAGCATACTGAATTAAGTCTAGAACGATGTGTATTAAATTTCGTGAAAATCGGTTCAAATTGAAATATAGCTCCCATATATATTTTTGTCCTATTTTATGTAAATGGTGCACCAAAGTCCCTATATATCATTCGATTTGCACGAAATTTGGATTTATAAGTTAATGAAGAAATCAAAATGTGGCCGAATGCTAAAAACATACTGAAATAATTGTAACCTAACATGTGACAAGGTTTGATGAAATCGGTTTAGATTTCGATATTTTGCTTTAAATTTATTTACATAATTTTGTCTCATTGTAAGAAGCAACACTATATCTGACCAAAATTTAGTATAGGTTGCAGAATGACATGTTTAATTTCATGTTAATGGTCCTTCAAAAATGTGACGTCCGTTAGGATTCCATCTGTTGAATATTCCCAAAGCGGCGAAGGGTATCACATAGTCGGCCCCGTCCGACTTTACTACTTTCCGTACTGGTTTGATATTACATATCTCGAGTAAAATCGAATGAAGAATAGTTTTCTAAAACACTTCGTCATTTTAACTCCATTCCTGGCGTGTCCTTTTCGTCCTTCAGTTATTGAATTGGACTCCAGTTATCAAAAGATGTGGTTTTTCATCCTCGCAATATTCTACCAAAATTTTGCTCATAACATTTTAAGTTCGAGAAATAGATTTTATGTAATGGTCTATTCTTAATTGTATTTCAATAAATTTCTTATTATGAAGAATCTTTTAATGGTCTCCGAACTTTGACCTATGGATATATTTTTACTTCGGGGATTTTCATATACTCACAAACGTCTTTCATTCCACCGACCAACGAACGTAATCAATAGCTCACATATATCCAGGAATACCAAGTTTAGACTATTCGCTGCTGCTATATGGCATGGCTTGTACCTAACATAATCACGCAAAAGCTGCATGTGCATGTCAAACACAAATGATTCTGCATAATTTGCAGGATATTCTGGCCCGATCCCATAAGCAATGTTAGCTCTGAAACCTAAGGACGCCGGAATCCAAAAGCAGATTAAATTAAGAAAATGAGAAAATATGACCTTAAATTGGACAGATCGTGGGGTACATGAGCATGAGACTCCTATACTTAATTGTGAAAAATCTACAGATATTAATATTTTACATTCATTTACATTGGCACTCATTGATTGTAATTACAGCTGAACATGCATTTTTGTTGTGAAAATTAAAGAATCAGATATTGTTTTTATATTTGAGAAAAGCAAATTGTGTGAATCTTGTGCTAAAAAATGTTCAAATCACAGATTTAAATCAGAGCTTAACTACATTTTCAACCTTGCAATTATGTATTCACAATCATGTTAGATGTTTGTTTTCACTTATTAGGAAAACATGTATCAAGGCAGCATTGTAGTATTTCAATCATTTTCTAAGATATTGGGGTGACGCATAGTCAAGTTACTCGAAGTTACTCTACTATACCTACCTTGCATGCATCTCTAGGATAAACATATTGTGTCAGTGGTTTATGGCGTATAAGTATCAAATCATAGCGAGAATGTGTTGATCATACGTCCTAAAGGCCACTTGTATAGAATGAATTTATCGAATATCAATTCAAAATCACTATCGATACTAAGTCATATATATTATGCATTTGTCACTTGGCACATTCCTTCAATGATAAACACAATTTAGTAAAATCTACACAAACACAACTAAATGTATGTACATAGTCAAATATTCCTAATACAACATGTTTCACACATTTAAATAAATTAAGAAACATGTTAAATGCACACATTCCTGCTTCGACAATCTTATGAGTTTGAATTGCATATTCCAATATATTATACAGAAACACAGAAATGATATTCCACATAAATATATTATGCCGTTAACGATAAACAGTTGAGGATATCATTTTCACTTCATTAGTTTCACTTCTGTGCTGAGCTCAGAATTCAAGGTTACACGTGTCAATTGAATAAACCAATCGGGCGCACCTACACTAGTTCTTCATCTGGCATATGGGTAACCACCCTCTAGGTAAATCGTATTGCCGGATATGTTCAACTTCAATAAATAATGAAGGCCGGATAATTTTATTTCCTTTTGGTCGTTGCGATTCGCTGCCTAACTCTGTACCCACATATAAACCAACTGCCAGGATAGTTGCATTGCTTGGTTAGCCAAAGAAGTTTTTTTTTTCTTTGCTTACCATCGTAAAACTATTGAAGCGCAATTAAAGAAACACCAGTTCTAGTTTTACGATTCATTTTGTTGTTGCTACTGCTACTGCCGCTGTTGGAGGTAGTGTTTCTGTTTTATTGGTTTGTAATTAAAAGTCTCAAAAGGATAAACCATGAAATCTTTTAGAAACCTATTAATGTCCTTGTTCAATATTTGCTTTTCACGTTCCTAATTACTCTGCTACTTAAAGAGTTTAATTAAAGAAAGAAATAATATAAAAAGTTCATGGC
>NW_026877038.1:0-21381 GCF_032173495.1 Musca vetustissima | reverse complement strand
AAAGCAACCATGTGTCTATCTCGTTTCCTTTTGCATGTTACAAACATATGCACAAAGACATAATACCCTGTACCACAGTGTGGTGAAGGGCATAAACAATCGCACGGGTCGACATTTTTTAACCCTTCAGCTTTCAAAATACAACAAAATCATATTAACGATACCCAACGGTACCACAAATTATAAAGATTTGACAACCCATCAAATTGGAGCCAAATCAGATGAGAAACGTGCCCAAAATACCGAATAATGTGGGATACCGTATTATGGCGTCTAACCTGATCAATGCTAATCATTTTTGGCAGAGAAATTAACTTCAGCATTGGGATTTGTACTCCATTTACATAAAATCAGACGAAAATATATATGGGAGCTATATCTAAATCTGTATCGATTTTCACGAAACTTAGCACACATCATTCTAAACTTAATTCAGTAAGCTGTGCCAAATTTTGTGCAAATCGGATAATATATAGGAACTTTGGTGCACTATTTACCCAAAATCAGACGAAAATATATATGGGACCTATATCAAAATCTGAACCGATTTTTCCCAATTTCAATAGGGTTCGTCCTTGGGCCAAATAAGAGACCTATGCCAAATTTCATCCAGTTCGGATCATAATTGCAACCTGTAGTTTGTCTACAATTTAACATGGACAGACAGACGGAGGATGGACGGACATGCACAACTTAAGAAGTGATTCTATACATATATTCTCAAAAGCAACCATGTGTCTATCTCGTTTCCTTTTGCCTGTTACAAACATATGCACAAAGACATAATACCCTGAAGCGTATAAAAACTTAAATAAAAGAAAATAATTTTAATCAAAAGTGGCCCTCCCTTATTTCGAATAAGTTAGAAAAGTCTATCGATTGACCCCCATTCATCGATAATTACTAAAGACTCAGTGGTTCTTCACATTGTCTACATAGACTATATAATTCTACAGCACATCGTTATATGTGCCAATAATATATAAAAGTATGTATGATTCTATTGTAAAACATTGTATTTAATTTATGGAGAACTCTCCCAAACATGGTTTTTAATCGCTTCAGGGTGATACACAATAATTGATATTCTCTTGTAATACCCTCCAACACTTCGACACGTCCTTATAAGATTCTTGGCAACTCTGATCCTCCAGATCGTCTATATAGTCGATGGTCCTTCACATTTCTTCCGCATGCCATAAAATACACATTGACCCTTTCTTTGATGACTCTCCAGATAATCAAACAAACGTCTCTGAAAATAGCGTAGGGAGTTAATTATAACCCAATTTTTATACCCTACACAACTATGTTGTCAGGGTATTATAGCTTTGTGCAGCCCCAAAAGTTTGTAACGCTGGGAAATATTGGTCCTAGACCCACCTTTAAGTATACCGATCGTCATATCTCGACTAGATGAGTCGATCTAGACATGTGTGTCCGTCCGTCCGTCTGTCCATTATAATTTGTAAACACGATACAGGCCACAGTTATGGACCAATCTTCACGAAATTTTGCATGTAGGATGCAAATCTTTTTTGGAAAGATCGGTTAATGTTTAGGGGATGAAATGGACCAAATAATAAATTTTTGTCGGTTTTTCTGGTCGCTCCAGAGGCCGCAATAAAGGCCCGAACATTGTGAAATTTTCCATGGAGAAGGGGATCAGGCCAAAGAATAAGCATGCCTGTTTTCATAAAGATCGGTCAATATTTAGCGGGTCAAATGGACCCCTACTTTTGTGTGAAAAATGACAAAATTTGTATTCTATAGCATATATATTTACCCCTGAAGGACATAGACCCGAGAAGTTTATATTATATCCAAGAGGAATGGTTGACCTTTAAATTAATACCAATTATATTGTTGTATGTGTTCGGATGTGGGAGTTACACCTAAATATTTACAGGTATCTCCGTATTCGTATATTATTTAGTAACCCATTATCACTCTAGAGAGCGGAACTATAGCGCTGATCGCTTTGAAATGTTCCATGAGGTTCCAGTTATGGTCAGGGACAAAGCCTATATTTTTCGGAGATGATCAGATAATAATTTTGGAATGAAGTGGACCGAAAACTTAATTTTTTGTGTTATTTTCGAGTCGATCTATAGACCACAAATGAAAGCCGAACATCACAACTCAACCCACGGTGAAGGGAATCTGGACAATAGCTGTACTGAATTCTCGTAATATTCGGAAAATATGTCAGTGTGAGGATGAGGTGCTCTTTACCTTTAATCGGGCAAGAGGGTGCAAATATCACGAAATATTGTCCAGGCTCGGAATATACATCCGCAAAAATTTGAGTTCCTTGGTAGTTGTGTAGGATATCGTATGGTCGGCCCCGTCCGACTATACTGCTCCGCTCACTGGTTTAATATATATAAGTATATTCCCAACCATTTCTATTTCCCAGATCAATTCGGTAGACAAATATCGACTAAACATGCACAGGCAAACCATGGTTGTCAGTAGGCAAATTCCTGCTGGTGTTGTTCTTCTCTTTTTGTTTTTCTTTAGACAACCTGCTAGTATTCCATACTCTTGACTGCTATAGGAAGTGATTTTGGCCTACTACATTTTTCCCACTGGTCTCCTAACGAAAGGTATCCTACAAGAATGCATTCTGGTATTCTTTGGAAAGGCTTCTTTGGAAAGAACTTCTACAGAAAAACTTAACGTTCCGTTTGGATCCTTTAGAAAATATTTTTTAGTCCTCTTAAGGAAGATCTTCTGATCTACTACGGGAAGTAATTCCGGGTTTCTTTAGAAACCCCTTATAGAAAAAAAGATCTTTTCGTCTTCTATAGGAACCTTTTCTGATCTTCGTAGATAGGACTTCAGGTTTCTTGAATAAAGAACATTCTTTCTTCGGAACAAGATGAAACTTCTGGTCCTCGGAAGGAAGACCTACATATGTTCTTCCATTCTTATTGGAACACCTTTGTCGTGCTTCTAAAAGAGTTCCAGTCTTCTAAAACTGTGCCTGCTGATCTTTTAGAAAAACTTCTTCATAGATTCTATAAAATATTTGCTAGTCTGCTAAATAAATTTCTTCTCGTTTTCTTTAGAAAGGCCACCGGATTTATTAGCAAAACCTTTCGAGTAAGGCGTTCTGGTCATTCCATAAGGAAATTTGAAGTTCTGTTCCGAATGACCTGCTGGTCCTCGGAATTTCTTCTGTTCTTCCATTTGAATAAGTGGATATCCTATTATTTCATAGGAAGTTATTCTGACGTGCCATCCTTTTAAAGGAATACCTTTGGTGTTCTCTAGGAAGAACTTCTGATCTTCTGTATGAAGACCATATGGTCTTCTATTTGTAGACCGTATAGTCTTCTTGGTCTACGTTATGACGAACATTCAAGTCTTCTATATGGAGGCCACATGATTTTCGGTTATTTTGAATTCGTAATACCAATGGAAGGTGAGGGTACAAAAAATTCTTCCTAACCGAACTATTTATTTTTGTTGCACCAAATTAACGACGATTTCTTGATTCTTGAATTATTTCTTGACAATAATTGTGTTGTTAATAATTACATCGAACATTTGTTAATAACAATCATGTTCAATGATTTATATTTCAAGTACCATCTTTGAAGTAGGCATTCATTTAATAAATGGATGAAGAGAAATCATAAAAGAAGAATTAAACGTTCATCATGCAATCAAGGACATGACCAGGTCTAAGATTAATACAATTTTATGGTGCTACAAAAAATATTTATACACTACCCTGATGAAAGATGTAACCTATATTTTTGCCTAGTAATGAACTCAAAAGTTGTGAAAGCCCATCCCCCACTGTAAAATTCTCTGATACGTCCCTGTTGGATGACCATAATAAATGGGAACAACAACACCATCAAAAACTGCACTTAATTTGTATTGAATAAATTGTAATAAAAATGTCAGTGCCAATAAATTATTTTTCCAGATTTGTACTTGAATCAAAGCAAACGAGAGAAAAAACGATGAAAACATTTAATTTATAAGTTTTCATATGACTTATTTTTTTGTGATCAACATGAATGTCATTTCAATTTTAGCGTTGGTCAGGGTTATTGTCAAGACAGTGGGACCTTCAACAATATCCCCGAGAATAATAAAAATAGGCGCACCTCTGAGCTATTATTTCCATAAGAGATATTTTACATGAATAACCTTTAACATAGAAGTATATATGTGTATGGTCATTGAAGGTGAATTTCTGTTCGATGCTTTACTGTATTTGCTATTCGAGTTTTTTCGGTCAGGTCCATCATTTTATTATTTAGTTGAATTGTTGTTTGTCTTCCATGTTTTTCGGGTTCCTGTGTAGGTTTGTTTTTCAGCAAGCAAAAAAAAAATTTTTTTCCAAACCGTACTCCATGTTACCCTGGCTGCTGATGTGGTAAATATGGTTGAATCGTTTGTTAGCTCTGAATTTTTTTGTCATCCTTTTCTGGGACAGGGTGTAAGAGATGCGGTTCTGTTGTTACTCGAATGTTGTTGACAACGCAAAACGATGTTGTTCATCATGGTGACGATGAGCTGTTGGCTCTTTATTGTTGTTGTTGTTGTGTTATTTTCTTGTTGTTATTGCCACAGCGTCATTCATATTTAAGGTTTCACAGCGTGAAATTTGTTTCATCATTTGTAAGATTTTTTTTTCGTCGTAGTCGTGTCGTCGTTATTTGTTTGTTTATTTGCTTGATTCGAGCAATTTTTTTTGTTTTTGTATTATAACTCTCATTGCTGTTGTCGTCCTGGCTTTGTGCTAAAAGCATGGTATAAAAAATAACTTGTTATAGCTGTTATGGTTACCAAAGATATGGCTACGACTAACCTTCAATGATGAAAAACAATCTGTGTACGGGATATACCAAACACTATTGGGTCTTCTTCCGACTACAACCACTGGAAACTTTCATGAGCCGCAAAACGGCTGTACCAGAAAACAAAAATAATACTTTTTTGTGAAAACTAAAAAACAAAATGTTTTCCGGTTGTGTTATTTGTTTGAAAACAATAGTATGGAGGTTTTAGGGTTTCGTTTTGTCAGAATGGTCCAATGCTTGTTGTGGTAAACCTTAAAACTTCGCTGGCAATTATTTGAAGTTTTTATGTAGAAAAGATATCATTATTAATTAACAATAAATACCAAAAAGTGGAATACGGCAGAAATTCCGAAAAATAAATTAAAGTGTGTCATCAAGCATATTGCAGAGAACATAACAACATATATCTGTATTATTCATATAAATTTTCTAGCAAACAGTTGTAATAGAACCATTTCAGTGAAAAATCGAATTAAATAATCTGCATTTCCTAAATTGGTCGTGACCGTTAAAAAATGGAATCAAATCGAAATAATTTTGCAGAAATGTTTCTCAATGACGAGTTGCGTTTACCTTCAGGGGAATGTGGGAGCTATGTCAAAATATTTTCATATATTGATATTTTTCCGCATATATGTATTGCTGCCTCCGAAAAAATGCATTTTAAGTTTTCAATTAATTCACACCTCACAAAAATCAGAGAAACTTCTACAGCTTCTCAATCGAAGTGTGTTTCAAGACATTCATTTAATTTTATTTTAATAGGTCCAGATTTATGTATGCAGAGTTTAGTTGGCATCCATATAATTTAATGTAAATGGTGTATCAAAGTCCCCATATATGTATCGATTTGCACGAAATTTGGCATAGTGTAATTAATTAGGTCTAAAATGACGTGTGCTAAGTTTCCTAAAAATCGGTTCAGATTTTGATCTAGCTCCCATATATATTTTCCTCCGATTTAATGTACATGTTTTACCAATATCAATAAATATCTTCCGATTTGCACGAAATTTGGCATATCGTAATAAACCAGGTCTAAAATGACGTGTGTTAAGTTTCCTGAAAATCGGTGCAGATTTATATCTAGCTCTTATATATATTTTAATGTAAATGATGTACCATATCTTTCGATTTGTACAAAATTTGGAATAGCGTAATGAATTAAGTCTAAAATGATGTGTGCTAAGTTTCGTGAAATCGGTTCAGATTTAGATATAGCTCCTATATATTTATATCCTTCACCACACTGTGGAACGGGGTATTATGTCCTTGCGCATATGTTTATAACAGGCAGAATGAATTGAGATAGACCCATGGTTCCTTTTGAGAATACAGGGTTGCCCATATTCGACGGACCCATCTGGCAACGCCATAACTTTTGACAGAGATGTCACATCGCTTAATGACATACCGCGTTTGAAGCGTCAGTCCAAGCAGATTTTTACCATGAACCAATACACGCCACGCGAACGCTCTGAAATAGATGAAATTTACATTCAACAGAAGAAGTCAATTGTGAAAACTCAACGTGCTCAATGTTAAAAAAAAACATTAAAAAATGTGAGAAGTGCGCCTTCTATGAAAACCATTAAGCGTGTATACGAAAAAATTTCGACTGGTAGGGCTATTTCTAATCCGAAGAGGCCATATAAAAGTCGACCAAGGCGATCGGCCGAGAATATCGCTGCCGTACGAGCCAGTGTTGAGAGGTCCCCAAGAACATCCCAAAAACCCGTAAAAATTCAATTGACGCAAAGAATGTTGCCTGCGGACAAGCCTCGTCGATTGGAATGGGCCCAAAGAGTCATCGAAATGGCCGAAGATGACGAGCAATTTTGGAACCAAAATTATCATGTCCGATGAAGTCCATTTCATATTGAATGGGACCGTAAATAAGCAAAATTGCAACACCGAAAATCCTCAGGAGATTCAAGAAGTGCCTCTTTATGACGAAAAAGTCACAGTTTGGTGCGGCGTTAGTGCGAAAACGGTCATTGGGCCGTTTTTCTTCCAAAATGAAAATGGCCATGCTGTTACCATCAATCAGGAGCGTTATCGCGACATGGTGACCAATTTTGTGATGCCAATTATTCGTCGAAAGCATATGAGGCAGTTCTGGTTTCAACATGACGGCGCTCCACCGCACGCAAGTCGCATAACAATCGATTTTCTGAAGAATTTGTTTCCGGGCCGTTTGATGTCGAAAAGTGGTGATTTGGACTGGCCACCGCGTTCGCCCGATTTGACGTCGGCTTACTTCTTCTTGTGGGGATATTTGAAGTCAAAGGTTTACGTTAACAAGCCAAGGACCGTAGAAAAGCTCAAGGACAACATTCGTGAAGAAATAGCCGCTATTCCGGCCGAAATGTTGGCAAAAACGATGGAAAATGCAAAAAAAAGGGCACAATACGTCATCAACGACAGAGGCGGCCATTTGAGAGATATCATATTCAAAAATTGATGTAAACAAATCTACTTGGAACAAATTAAAGGATTAACATTGCCAACCGCCAAATTTTTATGTTTTTCGATTTATGCATGTCCGTCTGTCCGTCCGTCCATGTATTTTTGTGAACAAAGTACAGGCCGCATTTACTATCCGATTTAAATTAAATTTGGCCCATATAACTTATTTCCCAAGGACGAACCCTATTGAAATTGAAGAAAATCGGTTCAGATTTAGATATAGCTCCCATATATATAGTTTCGTCCAATTGTATGTAAATGGAGCACCATATTGCTAATATTCGTCCGCTTGAGACGACATTTTGTACAGAGTAGTGAATTAGGTCTAGATTGATATACGCAAAGTTTTGTTGAAATCAAAATGAAATGAAAATGAAAATGGCCATGCTGTTACCATCAATCAGGAGCGTTATCGCGACATGGTGACCAATTTTGTGATGCCAATTATTCGTCGAAAGCATATGAGGCAGTTCTGGTTTCAACATGACGGCGCTCCACCGCACGCAAGTCGCATAACAATCGATTTTCTGAAGAATTTGTTTCCGGGCCGTTTGATGTCGAAAAGTGGTGATTTGGACTGGCCACCGCGTTCGCCCGATTTGACGCCGGTTTACTTCTTCTTGTGGGGATATTTGAAGTCAAAGGTTTACGTTAACAAGCCAAGGACCGTAGAGAAGCTCAAGGACAACATTCGTGAAGAAATAGCCGCTATTCCGGCCGAAATGTTGGCAAAAACGATGGAAAATGCAAAAAAAAGGGCACAATACGTCATCAACGACAGAGGCGGCCATTTGAGAGATATCATATTCAAAAATTGATGTAAACAAATCTACTTGGAACAAATTAAAGGATTAACATTGCCAACCGCCAAATTTTTATGTTTTTCGATTTATGCATGTCCGTCTGTCCGTCCGTCCATGTATTTTTGTGAACAAAGTACAGGCCGCATTTACTATCCGATTTAAATTAAATTTGGCCCATATAACTTATTTCCCAAGGACGAACCCTATTGAAATTGAAGAAAATCGGTTCAGATTTAGATATAGCTCCCATATATATAGTTTCGTCCAATTGTATGTAAATGGAGCACCATATTGCTAATATTCGTCCGCTTGAGACGACATTTTGTACAGAGTAGTGAATTAGGTCTAGATTGATATACGCAAAGTTTTGTTGAAATCAGCTCAGATTTAGATAAAGCTCCCGTATATAGTTTCGTCCGATTTTAGGTGAATGGTGCACCAAAACCCCAATATTAGTCCGATTGAGACAAGACTTTGCACAGAGTACTGAATTAGGTCCAGATTGATGTATGGCAAGTTTAGTTGAAATCGGTTCAGATTTAGTAATAGATCCTATATATATTTTCGTCCGATTTAATCTATATGGAGTACCATAGTTAGGATCCATATATACAATATACATATAGTGGTGAAGGTATCATTTAGTCGGCCCAGTCGGATTTTACTACTTTCCTTACTGTTTTTTTTTTACACAACGATCTTGCAGAAAATGAGCGATATGCCATGTCTGCTTCCGAAACAATGGAATGACAAAATAATACCTTTCTCGGTTGAAAATGCGAATAAAACATTAAACATACCAAAAATCGTAACATTGAAATGAATTCAATCGTGGCCGGCCCTCGCTCATATACGAAGGTTTTCGAAATAACGGTCATATCTTCTAACATCACACATTTGATATTACATTACAACTTGACGGTAAGATTTGTTACCATTGGATCCTTTTCAATAAAGACTCATGCCGATTGGAGGTTGGAGAAATATGGATCAATAACATTGAGGTCGAAACTAATTACAAACCGATTATATAGCTGTCAAATACGAGCCAGATCCAACCAAAATTGTTCGTGGAAGAATCACTTTGAAGGTAATCGCCTCCTAGTTCCTAGAGTGGTACCCCACCATTTGATTGCCTGATGTCTTCGGAGAAGTTCGAAAAAAAAGAAGAAAGAATCATTAACTTTCGTTCGTCATGCGAAGCACTACAATCGAATTATTTTCAAATTTTTTAACCACGAAGGAAAGGAGTAAAGTCGGACGGGGCCCACTATATTATATGATAACATTCACAGAAGCATGCACAAATGCATCCTAACAGACATCGCATTTTTGAAGTATCATTGACAAAAAATTGGACTAACTTAAATATGTGTTTTTTTGTTATCAATATCATTCAGCCATTCAGCAATTTGTGATTTATATATTTTCATTCGGAAGGAATTAGAGTCGTTTGCCTACAATGAGACAAAATTATGTTAATCGATTTAACGCAAACTTGGCACACGCTATTCGGTATATTGCAGCACTGTGCAAAATTTAATCTCAATCTGACCAAAACTAATATCAAGTCAGTCGAAAATATATATGCATCTGCCTCCCTAACCCCCACCATGGGGATGGGAATTCTAAAATAAATGGGGCTCCTAGAAGAAGACTCATGTTAATGTCATACCGAAAAATACGTGCTAAAAAGATGATTGAAATTCTCAAAATATCTAATCGTAGGGTAACCGTTATATGGGGCTACAACAAAACGGAAATCAATATTGATATTTTTTGATTTGGAAGGCAATGAGATTACAAAATAGTCAATTCGGTTGAAAAACGTGCCCAAAATTCTCAAAATACCGATTTGGGTCAATATTCATAGTGTCAAAATATCCCGATATTGAGGAGGAACATATTTCGAGGGGGCTTTTCTAAAACGTGGATTATATCAAAAATGTATTGTACAGATATGTGCTATACACTGAAACTCCAAAATAAAAAATTATACCCAAGTTGGTTGAAAAACCGGTCAACCATCCCCCCCAAAAAAAAAAAATACCGAATACCGTTATATTGGAGCTACCCTGAATATTTGGTCAATACTAATAATTTTTGGTACCGATATGTGTTATTCAATGAGAACACAAAATACCAAATTACAGCAGATTCGGTGGAAAAACATGTCCAAAATCCCCAGAATATCGAAAATTGGAGGTTACCATCATATGGGGGTAACCTGTCCAAAATACCGAGTATATGGGGGTCAATATTGCACTGAATCTTTGGTCAATACTAATAACTATATCCTTCACCACACTGTGGTACAGGGCATTATGTCTTCGTGCATATGTTTGTAACAGGCAAAAGGAATCGAGATAAAAACATGGTTCCTTTTGAGAATATACACAGAATCACTTTCTGAATCGATCTATGCATGCTCGTCCGTCAGTCTGTCCGTCTTTTGGTGTTAAATTGTATACAAAGTACAGGTCGCATTTATAATCCGATTTGGATAGAATTTGGTACAGCTACTTTGTATTACCAAAGAAAGAACCGTATTGAAATTGGGGAAAATCGGTTAAGATTTAATTATAGCTCCCATATATATTCGTCCGATTTGATGTAAATGGTGCACCAAAGTCCTTAGATATCCTTCGATTTGCACAAAATTTTGCAGAGCACTCTTAATTAAGTCTAGAATAAGGTTTGGTAAGTTCCCTGAAAATTGGTTCAGATTTAGATATAGCCCCCATATATATTTTCATCCGATTTTATATAAATGGTGCTCCAAAGTCTCTAAATATATTCTGATTTGCACGAAATTCAGCACAACTAACTTAATTAAGTCTAAAATCAAGTGTGCTGAGTTTAGTGAAAATCGGTTCTAATTTAGATATAGCTCCCATATATATTTTCATCCGATTTTATGTAAATGGTGCACCAAAGCCCCTACATATATTCCGATTTGCACGATATTTGGCATAGCATACTGAATTGAGTGTAGAATGATGTGTGCTGAGTTGCGTGAAAATCGGTACAGATTTAAGTAGCTTCCATATTTATTTTCATCCGATTTTATGTAAATGGTGCACCAAAGTCCCTACATATATTCCGATTTGCACGAAATTTGGCATAGCATACTGAATTGAGTGTAGAATGCTGTGTACTGAGGTGCGTGAAAATCGATACAGATTTAAATGTAGCTACCATATATATTTTCATCCGATTTTATGTAAATGGTGCACCAAAGTCCCTATATATCCTTCCATTTGCACGATATTTGGCATAACATACTGAATTGAGTGTTGAATTATGTGTGCTGAGTTTCGTGAAAATCGGTTCAGATTTAGATATAGCTCCCATATATAGTTTCATCCGATTTAATGTAAATGGTGCACCAAAGTCCCTACATATATTCCGATTTGCACGATATTTGGCATAGCGTACTGGATTGAGTAGAGAATGATGTGTGCTGAGTTTCGTGAAAATCGGTTCAGATTTAGATATAGCTCCCATATATATTTTCATTCGATTAAAAATAAATGGTGCACCGAAGTGCATATATATCTTTCGATTTGCAAGGAATTTGGCAAATCGTACTGAATTGAGTGTAGAATGACGTGGGCCGAGTTTCGTGAAAATCGTTTTAGGTTTAGATATAACTTTCATATATATCTTCAACCGTTTTAAAGTTAATGGTGCACCAAAGTCCCATATATTTATCTATTTGCACGAAATTTGTATTAGCGTACTGAATTGAGTGTGGAATGGTGTGTGCTAAGTTTCGTGAAAATCGCTTCAGATTTAGATATAGCTCTCATATATACTTTCGTCCGATTTAAATTGAGATTAAATTTTGAAGAGTGCGGCCTACCGAATAGCATGTATCAAATTTGTTCCAAATCGATTTACATAAGTGTACCCCATTGTACGCAAAGGACTTTAAACTTGCCCGAATGAAATGAAATTGAGCAAAGTTTCCAGAAAGGCATGTGTATAGATTTCTGTTCGTCGGTTCACTTCTAGATAAAAATCACATATTTAAATTCGTTCAAAATTGTTAGGATACATATGCAGAATATACCCAAAGTGGTGAATGTGGCTATCATATAGTCGAATCAGGCCCACTTTAGCACTTTGCTTATTGATTTTTGGTACGGATATGTGTTATTCAATGGCAACCCAAAATGCCAAATTACTACCAATTCGTTCGAAAAGCGTGTCCAAAATCGGCAGAATAGAAAATACTTAATGGTACCGTTATATGGGGGATACCCTGAAACTTGGATCAAAAATTAATTTTTATTTTTTTTAATTCGGCTGGAAACAAAATACTAAATACTAGGTGTACTTTCTAATATGGGTCAATGGTAATAAGTTTTAGTATGGATATTTGTTATTCAAGAAAAAAAAACCTAAAATACCAAATTACCAACGTGTCTAAAATCCCTAAAATACCACTTATTGGGGGTACCGTTATATGGTGGCTACCAAACCGTGGACTCATATATCCCATTTCCAATACCAAACATCCTTTATTTTATATATTGCGATCTCTATCGTGATTTCAATAGACGAACAGACAGACTGACGGACAATCGGAAATCGACATAGAATTCCATTCTGATCAAGAATATATATATATATACTTTGTAGGGTAGAATATTTCGAAGTGTTGCATATATATACTCTTTTGAAACCACGAAATGGATAAACCTGTATATTATGTTTATCAAACGCATATTCCAAGTTTCAAGCTAGGCCAGCCGGATCCTTTATCAAAAATCATGTGTTAATTTTCAACTTTTACACATACATGTCTTCATTTAAACATGAATTGTTTTTATGGTATCATTCCCTCTATTTTAGTACCTTCATGTACATGTTACAATCCCCATACCTACATATAATATTTGTAGTTCTATCTGTAGATTTTCTAAATAGAATCTCTGCAAATGAACATAACAAAACACAATGTGTCAATTTGTATGAAATATACATACATATGTATTGTTTTCTGACCTAACAAACTCTGGCTCATGCTGGGTGATGATTGTTTTGTAAAGGACACGCACACATACACACACACATGCAGATTGTTCCTTTATCAAATATTTTATTTAGTTTTTAATTTGTTATTTGTCATTGACATAACAAATATTTTGTGTTGTTATTTTTTTTCTTGTTTCCCCTGTTTTGTAATGATTCCCAATTGCCAGAAAAAAATGAAAGAATACCTACAACATTCCACTGTTGCTTAGTGTTGAACAAAAATAAAAACTTGGGTGTAGATATATTTTTGCCGTATAGTGTAGTATTAATACCGTTGCTGCTGTAGTTGTTTGTGTTGTTACCCTACCTCATGTTGTTGATGCTGCTTTTTGTGTAGCCATAAAACTCAAACGCAAATTGTAAAGAATTATTGCCACGTCAACAAACTGTTGCGTTTCCACGGCAACCGGATGATAGATGAAATTGTTGGTGCCAGAAAGGCCGTACCAATAGCATGCATGTGCTGAAAAACAAATACGCACACTCACACACATACATGCAGTGAACAACATACACTCACAGTTATACCAGTTGGGTATGAGTTGAAGCACTCAAACACAGTCTCCACACACAAATTCTCATTCATCAGCATCCCCCAAATTTTGTGTAAGGCCCACGCTCAAACACACACATACACACAAAGATGCTCTGAAACCACAGCCAGGATATACAGTGCATGCTCATAACTCACACACACATCTATATTTGTGAGAACTTTTATTGTTGTTGTATTTGCAAACAGGGTATAGAAAAAATTACTAAATCTCTGTGGAGAACTTTGGAGAATAGCATATTTTCATTGGAAGTTATTTAACTCTCATTTTCTTTCTCTTTCTATTGCATTGGGATTTTCTCTCAACTGAACTTTCTCCGTTTGTGAAAAAGTAGGTTCCTTTATCCTGTGATGTTTGTTGCTGCCGTTTTTTTGAGTTAAATCAAACAGCATGAAACTGCCTACAAAGTGGGATAGTCTATTAAGGTTGGTTCGCATTTTCACTCATAAAGATTAACATGTTTTAAAATATGATATCCTTCATTATTTGAGCTTTGTCGTGCCCACCATTCGTAAGAACACTGTTTCTAAAGAAATGTGTTTAATTTTTGAGATGTACTCTTACTCACTTGATGCTAAATCGGATATATCTTCAAGAGTTCTTGAGATTTTCATTTCATGATATTCCTGAATTTGTGTAACCGAGAATACACGAATAAACTTTCTACATTTTTGACGCATGTCGGCACGTTATGCAAATGTCGATACGACACACTTTGGGAGTTTACTGCTCCAGTTACATAAAATTGGGCGAAAATATAATTGGGATCTATATCTGAATCTGAAGCGATTCTGAAGAATCCTACCCAAAATATCAAATTACAGCCATTAAAATACAGATATTTTAAAGCACCCTTATTTTCCGGCTGCTCCGAATCGTGGACCAATAATGACAATTTTCTGTAGATAAATTTGCATCGCAATGAGAAGCAAAAATATCAAAATCCAAATAATTCCACTGAAAAGAGTGGGTAAAATTTTCAAAATTGGCATGCCTTTAATTCGAAAAACCTCCTTCCGAAAATGTCCACTTTAGATCCGTTTTTATACCCTTCATCAAACTGCGCATGTCTAACATGCAAAAGGAAACGAGATAGACCCATAGTCGATTTATGCATGTACGTCTGTTGATGTTAAATTATAAACAAAGTACAGGTCGCATTTATAATCGGAATTGTATGAAATTTGACACAGTTCATTTGTTTGGCCCAAGGAAGAACCCTATATATCATTTGATTTGCACGAAATTTGACATAGCGTAGTGAGTTGAGCTTGGAGTGATGTGTGCCAAGTTTCGTGAAAATCGGTTCAGATTTAGATCTACCTCCCATATATATTTTCGTCTGATTTAATGTAAATGGTACACCAAAGTCCCTATATATCTTTCGATTTACACGAAATTTGGCATAGCGTACTGAATTGAGCCTGGAGTGATATGTTCTATCTGTTATATTGACAGGAGATTGCATATACGGGCATATATTGTATGCATCCAAAGTGGTGAACGGACGGGCTGGGAAATGCGGCTAAATTCTCAAAATACCTGAAAATGTGGATGCTTTATATATAAATGTTCTCTCTTAAATGTTGCGATCTAAATCGAAATATAATTTTATATTGGTCAAGGATATACATAATTTATGAGTTCTCCGACGAATATGTCGAGGTTTTGCAAATGGAATCACCTTGTGGAAGAGAGTATACAAGTTTTATATGGGGACTACACCCAAAAGGGGTCGAGTATTAACACTTTGGTTTGCGGCTCAAAACCCCGAAAAACCGAAATGGGTTTTAGGCCACCTTGATATGGTGCCTACATGAAATGGTGGACCCATATGAATAATTTCTCGTGTGCTGATGTAATACACAAATGTAAACCAAAGTTCCAAATTACAGCAAATTCGATTGAAATCGTGTTCAGAATTGTCAAAATGTCGAAAATTGGAGGGTTATATGGGGGCTACCCCAAAACGGGAACCGATATAGATAGTCCATCTTCTAACTTAACTGCAGACCAAATTCCATTCTGAAGATAGCATGATTTCAACAGACGCTACATACTATGCTGAAGGGAAGCCATGTAATTTTCGTTAATTAGAAATGTCATTTAGAAAAGAAAAGACACTTAATACACCCCATTTTGGACTAGGACCCCTATTGTTGTTAATATTTAGGGGATCAAATGGACCAACAACCATATTTTTGTCCCGAATACCATGAAAATGTACATAGGAAAAATAAAAATCGGCCGATAAAAATCATTTTGATAAAAATCGGTCAATATTTAGCGGGTGAAATTGACCAAGTCTATTGTGAGGACGACGTCTATAATTTTCGATGATGATCAGATGAAATTTCGGGTATGATAACTTTATTTTTGTCTTGTTTTCTAGTCGCTCTAGACGCCACAATATTCAGTCCAACATCACAAATTTTCCATGGGGAGGTCGATCTGAACAACTAATTCCAATGGCTGTCTAGTCAAATGAACCAACCTTTTTTTTTATAAATAATAATATGATTCAGAAAATATGGCGCAGAAGGGTTGTTGAATTAAAATCGGTCGAGATATTGAACATACTGCGAAATATTGTCCAGGCTCCGAATATAGATTCGAACAAATTTAGGGCTCGGTGGTAGTTGTGTAAGCTATCATATGGTCTGCCCTGTCCAGACATACTGTTCTGTTTACTGGTTCTAGACTAACATTAGTACATTGATTTCGTCTCAACCGGCAAACGTTGAGAGTTTAGTGCACTCGTTATATAAAGTCGGACGAAAATATATATGAAAGCTATATCTAAATCAGCATTGAGTTCGATAAAATTTGATACACATTATTTTAGTTTCAATCGATGCACTATTGTTAAATCAAAAGAAACTATAAATAAATCTGAACCAATTTTCATTAATTTCAATAGGATTCGTTCATGGGCCATGTAAATGATCTGTACCAATGTTAATCCAATTTGAATAATATAATAGACCCATAGTTACTGTGATTTGGTCCACAGTAACTATGGGTCTAAAACCAATATTTCGATGAGGCACATTTTTATCATAGTTTTATATCCTCTGAGAAACCGAACTCGCAAATTACAGCCTGAAATTTAGAAAATGGGCTAGGACCTTTACATACCGTAATTAGGGCGCGACCTTTATATGCTGCCAATATTCGGACATACATATTAATTGGAATTTTCTGTGCATTTAATCATTACCCATCAAGAACCCATCCATTTCGCTTGGAAAATACAACTAGGATAATTAGAAAAAATAAAATGGGGTGGAACTTTATATCGAAGCTGTAACATTATATAAATCTATATTGAAAATATTATTTTGACAATCTTTTTATAAATATTTGTTACTAGCATATACCCGCTACTTCGTTAGCGAATGTGGGATGTATTTAAAACCACCCTATATCGACCATTATTAAAATTTTAGAACCATTTAGTACCATAGTATGTTCTCAAATATACTTCTGTATCTCAACCCTACACACCCATACACACCGACCGCAACAGAAATCTACCTCTATACTAAATTTGGTGTTATTTTTTTACCATTTGTACTCTTGTTATACTTATTAAAAAAAAAACACCCAAATCCAAATTGAGTATCAATTATTGCACATTAATATAAATTTCCATAACTACCTACTTTTGCAATCATAAGTACTAATTTCCAATACTTTCCACATACCCCAATCTTAATTCCAAATTTCAGGATTCTATCGGTTCACTTAAATGCAATTTGTATCACATTTAGTACCACTTAAAAAATTTAAGTAAGCATTTCCACTACTACCTACATCATGCAATCAAATTGAACTCATTAACTAGATAAAATCTTAATTATAATCCAAATAGTATCAAATTTAGTACACAGTAGTACGAATTTCCAAAACTTCCTACTTAACCCAAACATACACTCCCACCGTGATCCTAAATCCAAGTTTCAGGATTCCAACTCTATTGGTTCACCCACAATTCAAATTGTAGCAAATTTAGTACATAGTTGTACCATTGTCCAAAACTTCTTACACCCCCACAGTCATCCTAAATCCAAGTTTCAGGATTCCATCTTTATCGGTTGACCCACAATTCAAATTGTACCAAAGTTAGTACACAATAGTACCACTTTCCAAAACTTCCTACATACCTCAATCCTACATCCCCACAGTGATCCTAAATACAAGTTTTAGGATTCCACTCTATAGGTTCACCCACAATTCAAATTGTACCAAATTTAGTACACAATAGATCGAATTTCCAAAACCTCCTTCTTACCCCAAACCTACAACCCTACAGTGATACTAAATCCAAGATTCAGGATTCCAACTCTATCGGTTCATCCAAAATTCAAACTGTTCCAAATTTAGTACACATTAGTACCAATTTCCAAATCTACCTACATACTCCAATCCTACACCTCCACAGTGATCCTGAATCAAAATTTCAGGATTCAAACTTTATCGCTTCACCCACAATTTAAATTGTACCAAATTTAGTACACATTAGTACAAATTTCAAAAACTTCGTACATATTTCAATCTTGCACCTCAACAGTGGTCCTGACTCCAAATTTCATGATTCTAGCTCTATTGGTTCACCTAAAACTCAAATTGTACCAAATTTAGTACCCATAAGTATTATTTTCTTAAACTGAATCCTGACCCAAATCCTACATCCCTACAATGATCCTAACTCCAAACTTCATTGTTCCAGCTCTATCGCTTCACCCAAAACCAAGTTGTACCAATTATAGTACGATTTAGTACTTTTTGTACACATAAGTAAAAAATTTCCAAAACTACGTACATATCCCAATCCTAAACTCCGACGGCAATGTTACTTTCAAATTTTCAGAATTCCAGATCGATTTGTACCTCCAAATCAAATTTGTACCAAATATAGTACCATATAGTATTTTTCGTACACATGAGTACACGCTTTCCAAACTCTCCTCATATCGACCCTACTTCTCAACGTTATTTTACATTCCAAATTTTAAGTTTTTAGCTCAATCCATTCACATGCTACGAAATTGTACCAAATTTAGTACATTTTCATACTTTTCGGATAGTTATAGTTCGAAGTTCCAAAAACCCTTTAGTACACCTATCCTACAGTCAATCAACGACCACCAACCCAAATTTCAGAGTTCTAGCTCCACCGGTTCGCCAAATACAAATGGTATCACATTTAGTCCTTTTTAGTACTTTTCGTACCGTTCTAGTACGAATTTCCAAAAACCCAGCTTTATCTGTCACATTTAGGCCAAGAGCGACCCTCACCCAAAATTTCAAGATTCTACCTTCAGCCGTTTCGTCAACGGCTGTCACATTTAGGCCAAGAGCGACCCTCACCCAAAATTTCAAGATTCTACCTTCAGCCGTTTCGTCTGGGCGTTGATGAATCGTTAAATCAGTCAGTCAATCACTTTACTCTTTTATTAGTATAGTTTCTCTTAGTCACATTATCTGTCAAACTTCCCTTCAACTGCGGATTAATGAAATCATTTGAATTTACTAAAATATTTTTTATATTTGCTAAAACAGTGCTATGAAAATAAAGCGGGAAAAAATATTGATTAAAAAAGACAAAAATAACCACGCTGATAAAAATAGTTATTTATTAACCAACCGTAGCATAAATGAAATGAAAGTGCAACAATAACAAACAATATACCAACACTTTACCATAAACACACACTGGCACGTTTATTTAATACCCAACATAGCAGTGAAGCCTCTCATCTATCCATACATTCTTTCAACTATTCATCCATCCATCAATCCATCCACTGCAACGTTAAGTTAGCTTATTTGTTTATTAGCGGTTTTATAATTAAGTTCATCATATTTTTCAATGAAATGAAATTCATTGTGGTAGAATGCAAAAAATATAAACCGACAGCATTTCAGGTATTAAAAATTAAATTGAAAAATTCCTAAGAAATTCCAATTGACTGGGGAAAACTATGAAATGCCAGGTTTAACTGAAGGCTAACAATGGTTGTTTTGGTTTGTGGTTAACAACCATTAGCATAAGCTGAAAACTGAAATAAAAATGGCTGGTTGGTCATTCAAGCAAGGTAAATCTCCTCCTACTGCAGTTTGCAACGGTATTTCAAATTTATTTTAAGTTTAATTTTTTTTAAATCACCAAATCATTTCCTTTTCGATATTATATCTTTTATGACTTCCTTTGTTATTCGACGTCTATGTATGACGTTTTATTCCTTCTTGTATTACACAAATATGCTTATTTATTTGCAATTTCTTCGTATATCCATCAAATGTTCAATTATGCATAAAAACGTATATATATTTCCTTCTCTAAATGGTATCCTTCAATAAAAAAAATTGAGAAATAATCGACATTTGGACAATGACTTTCAATCAATTCAACAATAACATAAGTATGCAGCAACAATAAGGTATTTGCTCAATTTATTGTTTCAAGAATCTTTTTTTTTTTTTTTTTTTTTTTGTTCTATTTATACTGCATGCATTAGAATGGAAATATTGGAAAACAAATGATGTCCAAGGGGGTATTATTTGAAAATTAAATCTATTTTAGATATACTAAAATCTTAAAATACAAACTGAAGGAATATGCCGATAGTGTCCATTATCGCAAAAATTTTACGATGTGGAATGTTTGAACCAAATTGGAACATCCATAAGCTTCAATTTGCATTAAAATTCGTACATCTTTTGCGGAATGTAATAAAAGAAATTGGCCAATAGACTTCCGATATGATTTGGATTTCATGAAGATATTATTTTGTGAATTTTCAAATCAAATTGGGTATAATTTTGAGATTTTTTTTTTTAATTTTTAACAATTCTAGTATTATACGTGTCATTCCACAATGTCGATCTTTGGAGCAAGTCTCTGTATGCATGATTTAGGTTTGATTAGAATATTAGGAAACCAAATTGTTTAAAACGGAGCAAAATTTTGAACATTCAGTACGGCAGGAATCACAGGAAATGTTGAAGATTTTGAGTAGGACTATGATCACAGCTAAAATTACGCGTGACTGTTTTGTGCTTTCTCAGAAGTTATTTGCCCAACAACGCAACTCCGCAATGTCAAAATATAGTCACTTCGGTCACCGAAGTTCGGTGACATCAAAATACATATAAAGGAACTTTATTATGATCTACCGGTATTTATAATTTTTGATAGAAGTACAAGTTAATCAATGTATACTCAGAATGTCAATCTTGAAAACAACGGAAGTTAAGGGGCCACACATTGATCATAAAGGTATACGTGAAGTACTCTAATATAGGACTATTCAAAAATTTTACCAATTGCCATACAGCGATACTCCAAAATTCGGTGTTTAAAGACTTTCTTCTTTTTTTAACTAATCAGCTATAATTATGTATTTTTGTTTCCCACTGGGTGGAAAAGTACCCTGTGCAAAGTTCTATCGCTATCGGAGAAATATTAAATGTCTGTAGTGCAACATTTACATAAAACCGGTCGAAGCTGTATATGGGAACTATATCGAAATCTGAACCGATTTTCACGAAACTTAACACACATCGCCCTAGACTCAATTCAGTACGCTATGCAAAATATCGAGCAAATCGAACGAAATATAAGGGCTTTAATGCATGATTTACACAAAAACGGACGAAAATATGTGTGGGAGCTATGTC
>NW_026877037.1:0-21213 GCF_032173495.1 Musca vetustissima | reverse complement strand
CATCAATTACTTAAAATCAATCTATAATATAAGGGAGCTATATCTAAATCTCAATCGATTTTCACTAAACTTGGCATAAATCATTCTGGATTAAATTGAAAACGCTATGCAACATTAGAACTTGGTACATTATTTAGATTAAATCGGATGAATCGATTTTCACGAAACTCAGCACACATCATTCCAGCATCAATTCAGAACGCTATGCCAAATTTTGTGCAAATCGAAAGATACATGTTGTGCACCATTTACATTAAAACGGACCAAAATATATATGGGAGCTATATCTAAGTCTTGACCGATTTTCACGAAACTTGGCACACATCATTCTGGATTAAATTCAAAACGCTATGCACCATAAGAACGTGGTGCATTGTTTAGATTAAACGGGCGAAAATATATATATATATAGATCTGAATCGATTTTCACGAAACTCCGCACACATCATTCCAGCAGCAATTCAGTACGTTATGTAAAAATTTCGTGCAAATCGAAAGATATATAGGGACTTTGGTTCACCATTTACATGAAATCGGACGAAACTATATATGGGAGCTATATCTTAATCTGAACCGACTTTCACGAAACTTGGCAGACATTACTCTAGGCTCATTTCAGTACGTTATGCCAAATTTCGTGCAAATCGAAAGATATATAGGGACTTTGGTGCACAATTTACATGAAATTGGACGAAACTATATATGGGAGCTATATCTAAATCTGGACCGATTTTCTCGAAACTTGGCACACATCATTCTAGGCTCAATTCAGTACGTTATGCCAAATTTCGTGCAAATCGAAAGATATATAGGGATTTTGGTGCACCATTTACATGAAATCGGACGAAACTATATATGGGAGCTATATCTAAATCTGGACCGATTTTCACGAAATTTGGCAGACATCACTCTAGGCCCAATTCAGTACGTTATACCAAATTTCGTGCAATTCGAAAGATATATGGGGACTTTGGGGCACCATTTACATAAAATCGGACGAAAATATATTTGGGAGCTATATCTAAATCTGAACCGATTTTTCCCAATTTCAATAGGGTTCGTCCTTGGGCCAAACAAATGAGCTGTGCCAAATTTCATCCAATTCGAATCATAAATGCGACCTGTACTTTGCTCACAAAAATACATGGACAGATCGACTTAAAAAGTGATTCTATGCATATTCTCAAAAGGAACCATGGGTCTATCTCGTTTCCTTTTGCCTGTTACAAACATATGCACAAAGACATAATACCCTGTACCACAGTGTGGTGAAGGGTATAAAAATGCCACTAAGTTCGATGTGGAAGAACTTTTTTTTTAGCCCTCCACCATCAAAATCGAAAATCCACCTAAAATCGATCGAGACTCTTATAGTGGGTTTCTCTTAAATAATTAACTATGAATGAAATTGGATATTCCGTAGGCATCATATGAGATTTATAGTTTTCTAAATTTTTGCCCTTTGGGTTTGAAGAAATATCAAATCGGACATTCCATTAGCCTAATATTGGATTTATAAATAATGAACAAATTTACCCTTTGTTGGGAAGGTATCAGAAGGAGTGGACCAATGGGCCCCATCTTCGGACCAAGCTGGGTAAAGATAATAGGTTTTGCAAAGTGTGGTTCAAATCGGAGAATACATTCGCATGATATTATAAAATTATTTTTTTAGCAAAATTTTGGCTATTTTATAGGGAAGGTGCCAGAAGGAGTGCAAAGTTTGCATGAAATCGGTTACTCCCTTCGAGAGTTTTCGATCGCACCAACCGCCCAAATAGACAGACGGGCATATTTAAGTCGACTCCAAATTGTATAAAGAAACATTGGGTCTAAAACTAATAACTCGATAAGGCACCTTCAAAAATTCTTCAAAATACCAGGACCTTTTCTATTTACCATGTATCCGATATGCCTAATTACCGCCATGTTACTGGAAAATGTGGCAAAAATCTTCAAAATAACAAAAATAAGGTTATTCTTTTTAAGTATGAGGGTTATATCAAAATATGGACCTATATGGAAATAGTTGTGCAATATTGTTTCTCAACCTCCAAAAGGGCGGAGTACCAAATGATAGCCTCTTCAGTGGGAAGCTATGGGTCGGGAATTTAAACTGGGGCCTAAAAAGCCCTTTCGATGGGAAAATTCGGTGTAAAATGCTGCTCCGTCTTTATATGAGGGCTATATTAAAACACGGTCCATATCGAAATAGTTTTGCAACCTACTGAGTAGTAAATTACAGCCTCATTTGTGGGAGGTTAAATGGCCTAAAATCTTTAAAATACCTAAAAAAAGTGTTTTTAACCTCCAAGAACCCGAAATGCCTAATTAGAGCCACAAAATTCGTTTTAAAACTTCAAAATAACAGAATTTTTTTCGTCAAACATGTTTCTCGCACTTCAAGTTCAGGGAATGTCAAATTACTCTTATATCTCAACAATATCGAAAACAGGATGAGACCATTCTTTTTCAATGCTATGCCAACATATGGACCCATATCGAATAGTGTCTGCAAATGTTCAGCCTTTAAAATACCGAAACTAGGGCGGAACCTTTATATGGGGATTTATATTGAAACATTTCTGCATATATTTCCAATAACCCGGAATGCCAATCTACATCCATTTCGGTAGGAAAATGCGACTAAAAATATCGGAAATGGAGTGGGACATATGGGCGCTATAACAAAACTTGGCCCGATATTGATAATTTTTGGTACAGAGATTTGACACCCCATGAGAACTTAGGAAATGTAAATTAGAGGTGTCTAAACATACCGAATAATGGGGGTCCCTAACATGACACTTGGGCCCATATTGATAATTTTTGGTAGGCAGAGAATGAGAGAATTTACAACAAGTGTCCAAACTACCCAAAATACCGATATTTTAGTTGATGCGTTTTTGTAAGGAAAACTCTAAAAATTGGACCGATATTGATCATTTTAGTAGGAAGAATTTCTATCCAACGAGAACACGAAATACCAAATTACAGGAGATAAGGCTGAAAAGTGTCCAAAGGCTAAAAAATACCAAACATTGAGGGTATTGTTATATTGGTGTCAAAAATGGACCGATATATTCAATGTTAAATATCACAGATCTTAGGTGTCGCAAATGGAATTGCACTCCACCATATAGGGAAAGGTATAAAAATATTCTTCAAAAATATATATTTTTTAACTCACCCTCATCGCAGACAACCTTACAAAAATCCCTGTAAATAACACGTCCATCTCGCAAACGGAAATAATCGGTTACTTCGCGCAGCTCAAAATCCGACAGGCCAATAACATTTTTATATTTGCCCAAAATGCTGCTGAAGAGGGATTCTGAAAAAATGAAATTTTTTTAAATAATTTCCCAAATAAAAGTGTATACACACACACCCGAAATTAAACCCTTGCCCTGAGGATCATGTTCACAAAAGTCTTTCTTAATGTCATAACCATAACGAAAAATGGTATCCTGGATTTTTCTACATGCCTTCCAAATTTCATTTAATTTCATGTCGACCTGAAAAGGAGAAAAGATTATTAATGATAGGCGTAAATATTTATACAATACTAACCCGTTGATCATCTTCCATATTTGATAAAATATACGTGACCAGAATTTGTCTTTACGAAAAAACGGAAAATATCATCAAAATAAATAATTTATTCAAATTAATGTTTTTAATTTTCTTGGCATTAAAAACGTAATTGAAATTTTTGACAAATATACGATAAAAATACAGGGGGGAACTATTGTTTAATAATTCGATTTTGAAAGACCATGTTGCGAGATTTTGTTTTCTACTTGATCTTTCCATCGAGTTGACGGCCTTCCTCTTCTGCATGAACCATCAATCGTAGTGAACGATTTTATATAACTCAATGCTGTAGTTCTCATGTTCCACAGGTCATATTCCACAGGTCAATATGGTCTTCTCGCCATTAACTGCCAGTCCCACTTTGGTAGACTCGTTCTCAATTCATTCAAAAGTGGCTGTTTCTGCTCACAATGTTCCAATCATTATATCGATGTCATCGGCGTAGACGAGTAACATATCCTGTTATGTTTACAGAGTGTCATTTCTGTTCACATTTGCATCTCGTACGACCTTTTCCAGCAGGATTTTAAACAGATAACAAACTGTCACCTTGTCTGAATCCTCGTTCAGTATTGAATTAAAAACATTATTCAAATTAATGTTTTTAATTTTCTTGGCATTAAAAACGTAATTGAAATTTTTGACAAATATACGATAAAAATACAGGGGGGAACTATTGTTTAATAATTCGATTTTGAAAGACCATGTTGCGAGATTTTGTTTTCTACTTGATCTTTCCATCGAGTTGACGGCCTTCCTCTTCTGCATGAACCATCAATCGTAGTGAACGATTTTATATAACTCAATGCTGTAGTTCTCATGTTCCACAGGTCATATTCCACAGGTCAATATGGTCTTCTCGCCATTAACTGCCAGTCCCACTTTGGTAGACTCGTTCTCAATTCATTCAAAAGTGGCTGTTTCTGCTCACAATGTTCCAATCATTATATCGATGTCATCGGCGTAGACGAGTAACATATCCTGTTATGTTTACAGAGTCTCATTTCTGTTCACATTTGCATCTCGTACGACCTTTTCCAGCAGGATTTTAAACAGATAACAAACTGTCACCTTGTCTGAATCCTCGTTCAGTATTGAAGGGCTCCGAGAAGTCCTTTCCGACTTTAACTGCTGACCTTGTGCCACTAAAAGTTATACTGCATAGCCGTATTAATCTTGCAGGAATGCCGAACGCAGATATAGCTTTAAATACCTCTGAAAAGGTAGGCCTGTCGAATGTAGGCCTGAAGTCGCATTAGTATGGTCCAATTTTGTCATTGACCATTGGCTTCAGTCGTTTACACAGTACCCTGGATAGCACCTTATATGCGATAGGAAGGAGACTTATTCCTATATAGTTGGCACATATCGTCTTGTGTACTTTTTTCCAATCATTGGACTTGCATTCCTCTAGCCAAATTGTACTAATCAGCTGGCGCATGTGATCACCGGTTTTGAATAGTTCGGTTGGTAATCCATCGACACCTGCTGCATTATTGTTCTTCAACCGATTAATTGCAACTCTGACCTGATCTTGACTACCGTCATCTCTTATTGGTTCTGGGGTATCTTCTATTTGATACCAGAAGCTTTTCAAAATGCTCCACCCAGATCTTCAAAACGCTGTCTGTATCTGTTACCAGGTTTCCTTCTTCAGGAAGATGTGCCTGCACCAAAGCCTTGGATTTGGTGTTTTACTCGTTGGTAAAATTTCCGGACTTCATTCTGACTCCTGTACATCTCGATTTGCTCACGCCGACGTTTTTCTTGATCTTTCTTCTTTTTTCTGAAAATACGTTTCTCCTTTTCTCCCGATAATTCTCCATCGCATTACGTGTTGCTACTTTCTGCAGGGCTGCTCTATACGCTGCGTTTTTTACATCAGTATCCAGATCGTACCATGGGTTTCTTGATGGCGGTTTTTGGTACCCAAGTGTTGCTTTTTCTGCATTTAGTAGGGAGTGGGCCATTGTGCTTCTATATTATTATCGGGACAAGGAGTACTTTCGTCAGGCAGGTGGGTAAGTTGAGGTGGGTGTAGGGTTCTGCTATGTGTTGTGTTTGCAGCTTTTTTGCTGCAGCGAAGTCAATCAACCGCATGTCGTTGTCGGATGTATCTTTATGGAGGCTGAGTTTTCCGACGGAGGGACCAAAAACCGTTTCTTGACAGCCATAATACAGGGCGTAATCATCTGATTTACTTACGCCAGTCCCTTTCCATCGCATTTTCTGTAAGGCAATAATATGGGATTTGTACGCCTGTTCTGTACAACGAGCGCGCATTCCAAGAGCCGATTCACAGATCGTGGCTCTTTATACGATTGCGGGGTCGTCAATATGGGCGGGTTTGTTTTTTTCGAGTGTGGGCAACTAACCTGAAGCCTCAATCCATTTTTTATACTACTTATGGGTGAACCCGCGGCACATATCATCTCACTATTTCAACGGATGATGAAAGTAGCTAACCCAGGTGACATCACGGAGAGGTTAGTGTCCACAATTGCGATGGAAGTGGGTTTTGCCATATTAAAGCCAGTCAGAGCCGTTGCTTGGTATCTATCATCCCCTGTGTCACCCATTCGATTCTGCTGGTCGTTCAAAAATATTCGTTATTCCATGACAATTCCTTTTTAAAACAAGTTATGATCAGAAAATCATTTCACTATCCTTACAACTTTTCACAAAAGATTTGTTGGGGCGAAGGCCCGTTGTATGTGGGTTTAAACCGGACATTAAAAAAAGTGTATAATAATTACTTACTAACTTCTACATAATTTATAAACTCATAGTAATTCCTAACAATCTTTTTTTCTTCTTAATTTTTTTGCAACTTCATTCTTTATAGCACTCGGTTTCATTGTTTCAATTTCGAAGTTGTAGTCGAGGGGTCCGTCGTCCAATGGTGTTGCTTTAAGTAATAAAAATACACTTTGGTCTGTGGTCTTTGTAACAATAATAACAATAAACGCAAGTAAAAAAGTCAACTTATTGTAATTAACAAATTAATTTAAGATTTTCTTGGCTGTTTTTTCCCAAGGCTAAACTTGTTCTTTTCCGTTGTCGTCACTGCAGCTCAGAAAGAGAAAAAAAAACAAATCTGAAAAATAGTTTGAGGGTGTCATAATACTTAGGCAAAGTACCCTCATTTATTGGGTGGAGATGTGTGTGATTTTTTTACACTCTACAACATGCAATATAGAGTTTCGATATTTTCAGTTTTAATATTATATATTAGTTGAATATTCCAAAAAGAAACATTTATTTAATTGCCCCTTTTCATACTATATACACCAGAGAACTTCAACAAGCCACAGACAAACGTAAGCCACTTAGATGAGTACTCGAGTATTTGTTCACACCCTACCAACAACAATTGTTTGATTTTACGATCACCGATAGAGTATGAGAGAGTAAAATTGTTTGTAGTATTGCAAATGATTCTGTACAAGGTTAGGAAAAGAGCATGCCTACATTTTATGAAAAAGAAAATTCATGTTTTAAAAGTTTTATAGTTCAAGATTTATTAATTTTATTTCACCAAACAAACTCATAAATTGTTTTTGTTGCAAAAAACTGTACTGCTAAAACTCTTTTGATGAATCACATTGATTATTCAAAACTAAAGAAATCTTAAAATAACGGTAAAATGATTGTGCTCAAATCAGAACATTTTCCTGTGAAATTCAAAAACATGCGTAAAACACACTCAAGTGCATAAGCCACTTGTTACAAAAACAAGTTGTTGCTTCTTCTTCTTCGTTCTGATCGTTGTGCTTTCGCTCTCGAAAAGCTTAAGGCAAGAAACTGAGTAACATCAACAAGAAACAACACTTGATGTGCAGAGAGTAAGACAAGAAATTTAACCGAATGCGCAAAACCACTCGACAAAACATATCCGAGTGTCGATGAATCAGTGAATTTGTTGTTCAAGTGGCAAAACATACTTGTACTCATAATTAGCAAGTGTCGCATAAGTATTAAAATAAGCCACTTGTTGTTGTTCTCTGATATACACCATCGGTCGATTTGAGCTTTAAAAAAATCATTCTCAAAACGCAGCAGGCTCTGCATGTCCGACATGACCCACCAATTAAAAACCCCAGTTTTATTTCCTTTTATTATTAATTTTCTTTCATTACGTTCAACTTTATTGTGTGACTGGAAGTGAAATGAAATTGTCACCATTCCTTGTGACCAGTTGTGTTGGTAGCTTGTTTCCACTTTTTTTGTCATTTGAGCCTTTTGTTCATTATTGAAAAAGAAATGGCTAAAAAATTAACTCAAATGACGGGGCGTTAAGTATTATGAATTCCTATTACAAAGGCGTTTCATTATTGGGATGATAAAAAACAAACAATGAAAAAAATATTTTCCAAGAAAAAATATTTTTCATCCACTATCACAACCATATATATGATCTCCTGAACATAGGCGTGGATTTTTTAAAGAATATTTTTGATTGACTTTCCTAAAACATAGGCGTGGATTTTTATACCCTTCACCACACTGTGGTACAGGGTATTATGTCTTTGTGCATATGTTTGTAACAGGCAAAAGGAAACGAGATAGACACATGGTTCCTTTTGAGAATATGCATAGAATCACTTTCTAAGTCGATTTATGCATGTCCGTCCGTTTGTCCGTCCGTCTGTCTGTCTGTCCATGTTAAATTGTAAACAAAGTACAGGTCGCATTTATGATACGAATTGGATGAAATTTGGCATAGGTCACTTATTCGGCCCAAGGACGAACCCTATTGAAATAGGGAAAAATCGGTTCAGATTTAGATATAGCTCCCATATATATATTTAACCGATTTAATGTAAACGGTCCCTATATATCTTTCGATTTGCACGAAATTTGGTACAGCCTAATCATTTAGGTCTAGAATGATGTCTGCCAAGTTTCGTGAAAATCGGTCCAGATTTAGATATAGCTCCCATATATAGTTTCGTCCGATTTCATGTAAATGGTGCCCCAAAGTCCCTATATATCTTCTGATTTGCACGAAATTTGGCATAACGTACTGAATTAAGCCTAGAGGGATGTCTGCCAAGTTTGGAGAAAATCGGTCCAGATTTAGATATAGCTCCCATATATAGTTTCGTCCGATTTGATGTAAATGGTCCACCAAAGTCGCTAAATATCTTCCGATTTGCACGAATTTTGGCATAACGTACTTAATTGAGCCTAGAATGATGTCTGCCAAGTTTCGTGAAAATCGGTCCAGATTTAGATATAGCTCCCTTTTATTATAGATTGATGTTAAGTAATTGACGTACTAAGGAACCAATTGGAACAAAACGTTCTGAAAGTTGTAAAACCTAACCTGTGACAAGTTTGTTTGAAATCGCTCAATATTTGGATAGAGCTTCCATATATATTTTCGCCCGATTTCAAGTAAATTGGGCATCAAACTCATCATGTTAGTCAGATTGACATCAAATTTTGCACAACTTAAAAAATTGAGCATAGAATTACGTAGTTGCGTTTTCTAGAAGTGCAGACATAGCCCAACGGATGACCTATTTATATTTGTTTGAAGTCGATTGACATACTTTATGGATAGATCTAGGTTGATTCACATTTAGATAAATATCACATTTTTTTTATCCAATTTTATGTTATAGTCCTGCTTAATATACCCATAGTGGTGAAGGGTATCATATAGTCGGCCCCGTCCGACTTTACTACTTTCCTTAGTGGTTTAAAGAATATTTTTGATTGACTTTTCTAAAACATAGGCGTGGATTTTTTAAAAAATATTTTTGATTGACTTTCCTAAAACATAGGCGTGGATTTTTTAAAGAATATTTTTGATGGACTTTTCCAAAACATAGGCGTGGATTTCTTAAAGAATATTTTTGATGGACTTTTCCAAAACATAGGCGTGGATTTCTTAAAGAATATTTTTGATGGACTTTTCCAAAACATAGGCGTGGATTTCTTAAAGAATATTTTTGATGGACTTTTCCAAAACATAGGCGTGGATTTCTTAAAGAATGTTTTTAATATTTTATTTTTTTTTGTTACTTAATTTTAAAAATGTATCAGTTATGTATTTAAAACTATGATATTTTTTAAAATATCACATCACATTTCTCAACCATAGAAACCGCCATAAAATCCATAACCAGGTGGTCTGTAGTATGGACGGGGTCGGTAGTATCCACCATAAACAGGTGGTCTATAGTAAGGTCTGGGTCTGTAGTAGCCGCCACCATAATAGGGTCTGCCATAACCAAATTGTCTGGCTTCACGGGTAAGTTCGCCACCATCATGTTCGATGCCAGCATCCACTTCAAGCAAGCTCACAGGATTAGCAGCATCAACAATGCCCCCATCAACAACTGCAGTCTGGGCCATCTGCTCCTCCTCGGCTGCGACGCAAGCCATCAGGATGGCTACAATAGCAAATATCCAAATGTATTTCATTTTGTCCAATGTCTAATTGTGTCTGACTTTTTTGCAATTTCAATTACAACTAAAGATCTTCATGCTAAAGTTTTATTATTTATACCCTAAAATAAAAAAAAAAAAAAAAACTCAAGAACAGGTTAAGAAATCAGAATATTAAAAACATTTGCTGTGAACATTGTTTTGTTTATTTGTCGTGGGCAATTTAATTGGTTATTGTTCGCATTATTCATGTTCTAATATGGGTAATAGCGTGTGGCGGCCGACGCTGGAGTTCTATACCTGTTCCATTTTGTTTTTGTAATCATTAAATCAAATTGATCATGGTGTTATGCTTCGCAAGTATTCTAAAGTTCAGGTGAGTTCGACAATTATTACGCTTCACGCATATTTGAATCAGAACATCAAGTTGAAGAAGAAAAGAACCTAATTCTCAGCAAAACAATGACGCATCGCAAAAATGTACTTTCAAACAAATGAACAAAACAAAAAGTAAATAAAAACTCCCCGTTTCCCCATTTGTGTGGTCAAATATCGTGGTCATCAGATTTTATTTGTTTCTATTAGTTTGTAGTGAGATCTTTTATGGCTACTGTATAATTTAATGCCAGTGGGTAACTACTTGGAAGAAATTAATAAGTTTTCGTTGGAATTATCATTAATATTCAAGAGATTTGTTTCAACCGTAAGGTATACAATTTGAATTAATATTGAAAGTGTTGATAAACTGTGAATGGAATAAACGTTAATACGATTAAAGATATTCATAAAATCGAGTAATCTTAATTTATCTAATTTCAAAAAATAAACATTATAAATAACATTTATCAAACTACGTAACACGCAAACAATATACATTTTTTGAAACAGTTTTTGAAAAATAATTGCATTTATATTTATTGACTTTTTCCAAATTTTAGGCTTCCAAAAAAACTTTACTAAGTCCCAATTTAGATTAGGCGAGTTTACTTGCGGCAAGTTTTTGTTTGCTGGAGAGAGGGGCAAGGGGAATAGAAATGGAAAAAAATTGCTCGTACCGACAATTTTCTGGCAATTCGTTTTGGGTATTTTGTTTGTAGTGTCAGTAATTTGAAATACCAATCCAGAACATTTTCGAACATAAAATAACATGCACAAAATAAAAAAATAGTTGCCTTGTATAGACGCATGAAGCAATTTCAAAAGAGAACGATAAAAATTGCCGCAAGTAAACTCGCCTAATCTAAATCAGGGCTAACAGTATTTAGTTTTTGGTACAGAAAAGTACACATCTGGCACTTTATCAATGAACAATGTGTGAACAATTTCTAATATGACCCGAACAGAGAATGGGGTTTGACTATTGAATAGAGAGGTCGGAGAAGTCGATAGTATATCCAAGAGAAGTGGTTGAGCTTTAAGTTGGCATCAATTTTATTGTTCTATCTAATAGGATTTGGGAGTTTTACTTAAATACTTACTTACAAGGTATTATGTATTTGTGCATAGTCCTGATTTATATTACGGAAGAGTTTACTTTCGGAGTATTTTTTCAGTAAAACTCCCACATCCTATCTGATAGAACAATAAAATTGATGCCATACAACAGCACAGGTAATATTAGCTTCTTGTAGAGTGTGAGTATGGTCTGACGAGGCGAGAGGTCACTAGCACCATTCTCCTACGGATTTCAAAGCAGATGTTATTAGTTTTGTTTAAGACGATACCGAGGTATATAAAATCGCTCACTACTTCAAAGTTGTAGTTTTCAAGTTCCACAGTTATTCCGAGTCTACTGGACGTCTTGCGCGTAGATACCATCAACTTGGTCATTTTGCCATTTACTGCCAGTGCTACTTTGGTAGTCTCCTTTTCAATTCGTTCAAAGGTGGATGTTACCGCTCGCCCACTATGTCGATATCGTCGGCGTAGGCGAGTAACATCCTGTTTGGTTTACAGAGTGTCATTTCTGTTCATATTTGCATCATGTATGACCTTTTCCAACAGAATGCTAAAAAGGTAAGACGACAAACTGTCACCATGTCAGAATCCTCGTTCGGTATTAAAGGGCTTCGAGAGGTCCTTTCCGACTTTAACTGCTGACCTTATGCCACTCAAAGTTATCCTGCATAGCCGTATTAATTTTGCATGAATGCCGAACGCAGACATGGGCTGTCGAATACGGCTTTATAGTCGACGAATAAGAGGAATGTGTCGATGTATTTTTCATGTGCCTTTTTCAGGATTTGGCGCAGTGTTAAAATCTGGTCTATGGTGGATTTATCAGGTCCGAAGCTGCATAAGTATGGTCCAATAATGTCATCGACCATTAGATTTAGTCGTACACACAACACGCTGGGTAGCCTTTTATATGCGATAATTCCTCTATAGTTGGCACATATCGTCTTGTCTTCTTTTTTGACGGGACACATGATGCTGAGGTTCCAATCATTAGTCACGTATTCCTCTAGCCAAATTATACTAATCAATTGATGCATGCTCCTGATCAGCGTCTGACTACCGGTCTTGATTATTCTTCAGCCGATTAATTGTTATTCTGACCTCATCTTGGCTACATGGTATACAACATACACCTTCATATCTTATTGATTCTGGGGTATCTTCTTCACCCCCACTATTTGATACCAGAAGTTTTTCAAAATGCTCCTTCCAGAGTCTCAACACGCTATCTGTATCTGCCACCAGGTTTCCATCTTCATCTCTACAGGTGTTTTACTCGTTGGTCAAATTTCCGGACTTCATTCTGACTCCTGTACATATTGATTTGCTCGCGTTCTCGTTCTTTCTTCTTTTTTCTGAATAATTCTCCATTGCATTACGTTTTTAGAATTCAGTAGCATTACGACACTCCTGATTGTACCAGGGATTTATTGATGGTGGTCTTTGGTACCCAAGTGTTGCTTTTGCTGCAGTTTGTAGGGAGTGGGCAATTCTCTGGGTAAGTTGAGCGGAGTAGGCTTCTACTATCTGTGGTGTTTGCAGCTTTTCGACGTCAAATTTCCGTATTACATTAGATCACAAATTTGCTGCTGCAATTAGACGGGTTCGTACCTTGGCTGCCACAAGGTAATGGTCCGAATCGATATTCGCTTCTCGTCTAAAAAACTGTATGAATGTTTTCCGTCTATCACAACATGACCAATTTTAATTCTCGTTGCTTGATTAGGAGAAATCTAGGTGGACTTGTGTATATCGATATACTTAAATCTGGTGCTGCTAACTACCATGTTTTTTTGCTGCCGCGAAGTTCATCAACCTCATGCCGTTGCCGGATGTTTTTTCATGGAGTCTGAATTTTCTGACAGTGTTAGTTTTTTTGAGTGTGGGCACGCCTCAATCCATTTTTTTATAGTTCTTATTGGTGAACTAGCGGCACATATCAGCTCACTATTTCAACGGATGATGAAAGTAGCTACCTCAGGCGACACCGCGGGGAGGTCAGTGTCTACAATTGTGATGAAAGAGAGACCAGGATAAGCCTGGGCTTACCCATGTTAAAGCCAATCAGAGGCCTTGCTTGGTATCTATCATCCCCTACGTCACCCGAAATATATAAGTATGTTTGAAAAAAATATTCCGTTGTGCAAAGTTTTGATTCAAAGGCTTTGTATTATAAATGTATTTTTAAACAAAATGTTGACCATATTGAGGGGAGGTATCAAACTGAGTGGACCGAAAGACCTCATCTTTGAACTTGATTTATGTATAGGAGAAATATTATTATGTTCAAGGTTTGGATCAAATCGGCTACTTTCTTCGAGAGTTATCTGGTACACACGAGATAGACAGACGAATATGTCTAAGTTGACACAAATTGTCTGAAATTCGGGGTTTAAAGACGATATGTAAAAGGCCCATCCAGATAATGATATTGGAAGGCAGTAATGAAAGCAGTACAATGTACTAATATGTCATGACCCATTTGAGCGTGTGCGGTGTTCGTATCATAATTTCGAACAAAAATCAGACAAAAATGTTGTTGTTCCATTTGATGGTCTTAATATTATCTGACCATATATTAATTTTTTCCAATATAACCCTTCTGTTGTAATCGGCCATATATGCTATCAGTACATTTATCACAATATATATATATATACAAATTATTTGGGGTCACTTAAACGTATGCCCTTTCTTATATACTCATTATTGCTGTGAAAGAAATATTTTAACCCCACATTAAATAAGAATTACTTAATTGAATTAAGGTTTTACAAGGCAACACGATGGATTCGGACATGTTTAAAAAATAAAAAATAGTCTCAATTCATTATCTTTTTTTGATCTGTGTGGTGAAATGGTAACGGTTTGCCCATAGGCAGAGCACCTCAATATATAATTATCACAGCGGATTTCATAATTATACTTAAGATGATTGGCAAACTTCTTCTTCTTCTATTCAAAATCTTCACTGACAAATATGTTGCCATAAGGGTATAAAAGGCAAAATTAATTTGTCATCACAGTTTAGTTGGTATCCAGAATTTATTGTCGAAGTAATATGAAGTTATTTCAATATTTAGCCATTGCTACATTGGCGTTGATCACCGTTGCCGCTAACGAAGAAGATGGAGTAGTAAAGACTGGTGAAGTTATTGAAACGGCGAAACCAGACATTTCTTTGACGAATTTGAATGGAGGCAAACTTGATGAATCGGCAGAAACAGGAGAAAAATCTCAAATCAATGAGGATATTGAGAATTTTAGTGGAAATGCGAATGATTTAAAACGTGAACCCAGACAGCTGCGTACATTTGGCTTTGGTCGTCCAAGACCATTTTTTGGCGGCGGTGGTGGATTCTATAGACCAAGACCATATTATGGAGGATTTTACAGACCCAGGCCCTATTTTAGACCAGTGCCACCATATTATGGAGGTTTCTACAGGCCTATACCGCCATATTTTGGACCAGTGGGTTTTTATGGCTAGGAAGCATTGTAATTAAATTAAAAATGAAGTTTAATAAAAAAACATAAATAATACGTTGTGGTTTAATTTCGAATACGAAAGATTTACAATACTTATTGGTAGGTATTTTAGAAAACGACAACATTTGAATTATAATTCAATGTAGAAAATTAATTTATAAGTATAATTCCTATACAACTATTTACATACGACTTATAGAAAGAAGACCTATAAAGAGGGCTATGTTGTTGCTGGAGGCGGATGAAGAAGGTGTCACCTAGGTATGGCCGACAGAAGGTCTTCTATGTCTAGGTGACAGTTAAAACGTCTTTTAAGTATTTTGATGGTCCTAGGCTACCGTGATTTTGGTAAATACAAAACTTCTTTCTGATAAAGAAAAAAAAAACTTCCTCGCAGAATTTGTCAATATTGATCTATCCCCATGGCAAATGGTGGATTTTTCAAACGAAGTGGTTGTAAGTTGGCAATTCAATTTTTTATTTGGCTACACATTTTGACATATCCTACGAAACATTTTCAATATTATTCCATCTCAATATAAATGTCCAGCTACATTTTTAGTAGGTGACAGTAATTTGGTATTTAAAGTTCTTGGAGGGGACAAAACACCTTCGCAAAAATTTTTCTGGTTCATATTTTGATATACTTCTCTATATATACATAGGTAGCGAACCTGGAGGTATAAACGTTTTTTGAAATAGCCTTCAAATAAAGAAAACTCTCATTTTCGGTATGCTGAATGTATAAATAGTTCCAACCTTCCCATGTTATTGAACCACTACAATTTGAAATTTTACTCCGACATTGCTATACATCTTAGGATGTCTGTCATTGCAAATTGGGTATATCGGTCCACGTTTTTTACAATTCCCATATAGTGGTACATCCCAATTTTCGTTATTTTTAAAGTTTTTTATAAGAAAGGGCTATCATTTTGCATACCGGTTTCTTAGAGGAAAATTATCAGGTCTATGTTTTGAAATTTCGGGATTGTCTAAATTGAAATGTCAATTTCAATTATCAATATAGGTTCATGCTTTGACATAACCCGTATTTAAAGGTCCCATGTAATTAAGAATTTCAGGCTCTTGAAACGAAAATGCCTCTCCCCCGAAAGTATTCAATAAGGTTAATTTTTATACCCTCAGCCTTATGGCTAAAGAGAGTGCCTTATCGAAATATTTGCTTTAGATCCCATGTTTGTCTGGCCGTCAGGTGCGCACGATAACTCTCCAAGACAGTAACCGATTTTATCCAAACTTTGCACATCGTAATTTGTCTTCCAAACTTAGTTTAAATTCGAAATCCCCACAAAATTGTGCAAAAAAATAATTTTATTATATCATGCGAACGAACCTATTATCATTACCAAGCCTAAATCAAGATCGACGATGGAATCCATTGATTCACTTCTTCTGATATCTCCGCCGCAAAGGGTCAAAATTAAATAACCGATTTTGTTCACATTGAATCCGAAACCTCTCTGATAAAACACATACGACTTGTGTGTGTCATCCGAAAAACTCCGCAAGCCATAGACTGGGTATTCGACAACACCGACTGACACTTTTTTACATGTTGTGAATACATACAGAATCCCGACTGATTTTTAATGATTTTAGGTTCCGAGCCTAGGTTTCCCACTAAGGATATAAACAACATATTAGCAGACTATTTGAGACAATTATCAACATTTATTTATTATATAATATTTGGCATTTATATCGAAATAATTTGGAAAATACATATGCGAATTTTATAACACCAATGCAGAGGCCGGTAACAGTGCCTAAAATGAAGAAACAATGGAATGCAAAATTAGCCACAATCGTGTGAGTGGAGAGACCAGTTGCAAAACTAACAACCACCAAGTTATAACACCAAAACACAGTAGAATGGTGGTGGCTTTTTTCTTAGGAGGAATACATTTGTTTCTGTCAAAAGAGTGAGAGGGAGAGAGAGAGAGGAAAAATGAGCGCAAATAGTTGTAATGTAGTGCGAAGTATGAAAAAAGTTTTGATATTATGAAATGTATAATTTTTTTAAAAAAATAGTGGCTTTCTTACGATACTTGTACTTTAAGCGATGTAAATGGAAAAAAATAAACAATGATTGCATTTATGAAAATATTCATTAATGTTTTTGTGTATATAAAATATCTGATATCTGTTGAAGGTAGAATGCTATATGGGTATGCTCCACTATAAAATGTCTCCTTTCTGTGGAACATAAAGAAACTACCAAATAATAAATTACCAATTGGAGGTCTAATATGTATTGAAGGCCGATTGGAAGTTTTATATAGAAAATCGGTTAAAGGTCTTACACGTATGGAAACCCATTGAAGCTTTTCTATCTACGTATGATCGTTTGGAGGTCTTCTCTCTACAGAAGAAAAACAGAAGACCGATTGAAAATCTCCAATAAAAGGTAGTTTAGATATTGGATTCTGATAAAATCATTTTGTTTCCTTCGACCTATAGAATAACTTATTGCAGAAGTTCTATAAGAGATATTTCTCCATTATTTCCGTTACTTCTAAAATCTACTCGTACAAAGAAAAATAACTTATCTAACCTTACCTTTAAATATAAAACTATTCTCAAGATATTACGAGAGTAAATTATTCCTTTTGGTAAATTGAAAAAAAGAACTAACGAATGAAAGAAACTAATTAAATTCCACATTCATTTCGAAGCGTTAAAAATGTTAATAGACCAGCAGGCTGGCAGTCAGCCGGGCATGGGGCGGTTACTTTAGTAAACATGTTGGCATTAACGTGACAAAGAAAGTTAATCAGAGTGAGGTTAACAATGTCAGTCATTTACCAGTACTTGTCCAGTTCCCTGGGTTTTTTTTGTGCTGTTGTTGTTATTTTCGTTCGCCTTCGCCCACTGATGCCAGCCATGTACACCCATTTTATGCTGGTTGCAGGCATCTGTCCAATCAATCTGCGGTGTTTGTTTTATTCTCCATTAGATAGGGAACGAGATGCATACGGACACGGAAAAATATAGAGGAAATCGTGGAATTCATTTGCACAAACACTAGCACACACACACACACACATTTACCAACAGATACACTAGTTCCACTGGTCTGCTGTTAGATCCTGCCATACTTTACTCCATTCTCTATTTATTCAGTTAGTCCTTTTATTCGACTTTGTGCTCCTTTCAGTCGTCGTCATTCATTCGTTCGTTCATTCATCTCTGACTTGTTACTAGAAACCAAAATATGGTGCGAAAAAAATTGGCAAAAGAAAAAAAGATGACGACATAAAGAAAGATGTTTGCTAATTTATATGCGTTTCAAGTTTTAATTACGTGATAAAAATGCAGAGAATGGGCGGGCGCTGAAAGTAGATGCGAGCAAAAAATGCGCAACTACAAAACGGAGCTTTAAAAAAGGGCGTCTTTTGTGATGGATGTTGATGGACAATGTGAACTAGTTTTTCATGGTATTTTATATGACATAAATATGGCACAGTGGTTTTGTGTAGAGGGTGTTTGGACATAGAAAAATAATGCCACTTCTGTCGATTTTCACAAGATTTCAAAATATGAACCCACATGTAAAATTTTCTGCAGCCATTTTTTATCCACAAAAAATACCAAATTACAGCCACATTGGTTGGTAAGTACGAATAAACTACCGAAAATAGGGCAGATCATTATATAGGGGGCATGTCGACGCATGGACATATCGCTCATTTGCTTCAAGACAGGCATAACTAAAAAAGACGATTTTGCAGAAAATGCGTTTTAAGATATTACATAGAACAGAGAAAATTCTATAGTGTCTCAATCAGAGAGTGTAAGAGATATTCATATGAATTTTTGACACAGCTCATATATTAGGCCCAATGACGAACCCTATTGAAATTGGTGAATTGGTGAAATCGGATCAGATATAGATGTAGCTCCCATATATATTGTGTATTCATAGTGAACCAAAGTTCCTATTTTTGTCCGATTAAGACTAAATTTTGGATAAGTGTCAGTCGGTGTTACCGACAGATACATATAAACCCTCCGCTTTTATTAATCTTTTTTTTTTCAAAGAGTTCATTATCTTTGGAGTGGTTCCGTATGAGGTTTTCCCATACAGATTTGATTTGAGAATTACATGTTTTCAAAATGTTTACCGTGTGTGAGGGAGGTATATGAAGGATTGAACCGATATTATGTTGTGCAAAATATTAGCTTTTGCAAAGTTTAGTTCCAATCGGATAGTTCGATCACCTGATATTTTATAAATTAAATTTCAGGAACATTTTGACTATTTTGTAGGGTGCACAGCAGCCAGTTAGACAGACTGGCGGACGGTGTGGGTACTGTATTTTTTATTAATTTTGAATATTGAACAAGTGAAAAAAGCGTTAAGTTCGGCCGGGCCGAACTTTGGATACCCTCTACCATAGGTATATTGAAAGGTACTTGAAATGAAAATATAGGGAACATACCAAAAAGTGGACCTATACCGACGAATCTACAAACCGATTTATGTAAACCATTATGTATACCCAATACAAATTTCACCGATTTTTAATGGGGATTTTTCCTAAAATCTGAAAACTCCAAAACGTAGACGGATATTGATAACGCATAGTAGAGCAGAATATGTGTATAAAATCTTCAAACTACTGCAATTTAGAGTGCAAAGTTATATGAGACTATTCCTAAAGGCTAGGATATTAGGAATTAGCGAATATTTCGGGTTATCATAATATGAGGGGCTATGCTTTTTATACCCTTCACCACACTGTGGTACAGGGTATTATGTCTTTGTGCATATGTTTGTAACAGGCAAAAATAATCGAGATAGACCCATGGTTCCTTTTGAGAATATGCATAGAATAACTTCCTAAGTCGATTTATGCATGTCCGTCTGTCTGTCTGTCCGTCCGTCTGTCCGTCCGTACGTCTGTCCGTCCGTCCGTCCGTCTGTCCGTCCGTCCATGTATTTTTGTTAACAAAGTACAGATCGCATTTATGATCCGATTTGGATGAAATTTGGCACAGGTCACTTAATTGGCCCAAGGACAAACCCTATTGAAATTGGAGAAAATCGGTCCACGTTTAGGCATAGCTCCCATATAAGGGTACCCCAAAATTTTCGGTATTTTGAGGTTCTTGAGCGCGTTTTTTAACTGAATTCGCTGAAATTTGGTACTTTGAGTTCTTATTGGGTAGCAAATCTCTCTACCAAAAATTATAAATAAAGGTCCATTTTTTCGGATAGCCCCCATATAAGATTACCCCCAATTTTCGGTATTTTGGGGGTTATGATCGCATTTTCCGACCGAATTCGCTGAAATTTGGTGCTTTGTGTTCTTATTGGGTAGCAAATCTCCCTACCAAAAATTATAAATAACGGTCCATATTTTGGCATAGCCCCCATATAAGGGTACCCCCAAATTTTCGGTATTTTGAGGTTCTTGAGCGCGTTTTTTAACTGAATTCGCTGAAATTTTTTACATTGAGTTCTTATTGGGTAGCAAATCTCCCTACCAAAAATTATAAATAAAGGTCCATTTTTTCGGATAGCCCCCATACAAGATTATCCCCAATTTTCGGTATTTTGGGGGTTTTGATCGCATTTTTCGACCGAATTCACTGAAATTTAGTACTTTGTGTTCTTATTGGGTAGCAAATCTACCTACCAAACATTATAAATAAAGGTCCATTTTTTCGGAAAGCCCCCATTTAAGGGCACCCCCAATTTTCGGTATTTTCGGGTTTTTGGGCTCGTTTTATAACTGAATTCGCTGAAATTTTGTACATTGGGTTCTTATTGGGTACCAAATTACTCCACTAAAAATTATAAATATAGGTCCAGTTTTTCTGGTAGTACCCATATAACGGTACCCCAAAATTTTTGGTATTTTGGGGCTTCTGATCGGATTTTTCGACCAAATTGACTGTAATTTAGTACGTCGAGTTCTTATTAGGTAGCACATCTCTCCACTAAAAATTATAAATATTGGTCAATTTTTTCTGGTAGCCCCCAGGTTTTGAGGTTCTTGAACCAAATTCTTTTTTCTGGTACAGGGTATTATGTTTTTGTGCATATGTTTGTAACATGCAAAAATAATCGAGATAGACCCATGGCTCCTTTTGAGAATATGCATAGAATCACTTTTTGAGTCGATTTAAGCACGAAATTTGGCACAGCGTAGCAAATTAGGTCTAGAATGATGTGTGTAAAGTTGCCTGAAAATCGGTTCAGATTTATATATAGCTCCCACATATACTTTCGTCAGATTT